>NC_025998.2:30023049-30038184 GCF_000442705.2 Elaeis guineensis | reverse complement strand
GCTGGCGGCAATGAATGATGAGTTCAGCCACAGGTTCGAGAATGCCCAACCGTAGGAGATGCTTCAAATATTGAACGACTCCTTTGGCACGTCTGACGATGTTGAAAGGCACAAAACTAGTTGTGCCATTTTCAATGCTCGGATGAGGGATGGGGCCTCAGTCACTGATCATGTACTGTACATGATCAAAATGATTGAGCACCTAAGTAAACTGGGCTTTTCCTTGCACGAGCAGCTCGGTAAGGATGTGATCCTTAATTCTTTGCCCAAGTCCTTCCTCCCCTTCCTTACTCATTTTCGGATGACAAAGCCTGTAGTGAACTACCATGGCTTGTTGGGGTTGCTGCAGAACTTTGAGAAGGACCACCAGCTCCATAAGGAGTTGGTGAATGTTGTGGGAGGGTCTTCTTCTGATCGTCGACCTTTAAGAAAGGGAAGAAGAATAAGAAGAAGAAGAATAAGAAGGTGCAGCCACATGCTGGGACATCTGCACAGGATCAGACCAAGAAGTGCAAGCCCCGACCAGAGCCAGGCGGAGTGCTTCTTTTGCAAGAAGCAGGGGCACTGGAAGAGAAACTTCTCTATACATTGCCTCCCAGACCCGAACAGGCCGAAGAAGAAGCAAGGTAATTATATGATAACACCTTGCAACTTTTCATTTGTGATACTACTGCCTGGGTATTGGATATCGGAAGCCCTTATCATATCTGTAATTCGATGAAGGGTCTGCAGGTCAGTAGGAGATTTGATGAAGGCGAGAGGTTCCTGAACGTTGGAGATGGAAGCAAAGTTCTAGTTTAGCTTTAGGAATCATGAACCTTGTAATCAACTCTCGTAATGTAATTCTGAGTGAATGTCACTATTATTCAAACTTTTTATTAAATATTATTTCTATAGGCCTTTTGGCCATGTACAGTTATGAATTTTTTAATAAAAAGAAATATTTACAATATCATTTTTGAATGGTGTTACAATGTTTGTTGGACAACTAAATAGTAGAATTTACTTACTATCACAGCCTGTTAATATGGTTCAAACCTCTGGTAAATACCCTAGAATGGATAATATGTCAGAAGTCTACCTTTGCACTGTAGGCTAGGTCATATTAATAAGAATAGGATAAACAGGTTGGCTCAAGAAAGAATCTTGAAGTTAGTGATTGTGAATCACTTCCAATCTATGAGTCCTGTCTTCTTGGGAAGATGACCAAGTCACCTTTTACTGAAATAGGTGAGCGAGCCAGTGAACTCTTGAGTCTGGTACATTCTGATATATGTAGACCCATGAGCTCAAGTACAAGAGGTAGATATTTCTACTTCATAACCTTCACAGATGACCTATCGAGGTATGGGTATGTCTACCTAATAAAGCATAAGTCGGAGTTGTTTGAAATGTTCAAACTATTCCGAAATGAGGTAGAAAAATAAACTGGAAAGTGTATTAAAATTTTTCAATCTGATCGAGGAGGTGAATACCTTTCCAATGAGTTTCTGACATATCTTGGGGAGAATGGGATTCTCTCTCAGTGGACTCCTCTTGGAACATCACAGTATAATGGTGTGTCTGAAAGGAGAAATCGGACCTTGTTGGACATGGTTCGATCTATGATAGGATTTGCTGGTCTGCCGATCTCTCTCTGGGGATATGCGCTTGAATCGGCTTGTTACCTTCTAAATAGGGTTCCGAGTAAGTCTGTAACCAAAATGCCTTATGAGATACGGATAGGATGTAAGCCAGTACTCTCGCACCTTAGGGTTTGGGGGTGTCCGGCTTATGTTAAACATTTAATTACAGATAAGTTTGGACCTAGGTCTGACAAGTGTTATTTCATAGGGTACCCAAAAGAGATCAAAAGGTATTATTTCTTCCTAGCTGATGAGCAAAAGGTGTTTGTCAGTCTTAAGGCAATCTTTTTGGAAAAGGAGTTCCTTGGTGAAGGGACTGTTGCCTCCAAGGTCAAACTTGAGGAAGTTCGACAAGTAGAAAAACTGACACAAGTTGCTGAACCTGAACCGTATTTGGTTAGATCAGATCCGAAGCCCATTGTTCCTGCACCCTTAAGGCGGTCTGGTAGAGTACCACGTCAACTGGACAGATACTATGGTTTCTTAGTCCGAAATGGCGATCCTATCGAACTTGATGAAATGATTAGGATCCGATCACCTACATGGATGCAATGCAGAGACCTGACTCTGAGAAATGGCTAGAGGCCATGAAATTCGAAATGGAGTCCATGAAGGTCAACGATGTGTGGACATTGGTTGACCCACCCGAAGAGTAAAACCCATAGGGTGTAAGTGGGTCTTCAAGAGGAAGAGAGGCACAGACGAAAAGGCGGAGACCTATAAAATTCATCTGGTTGCCAAGGGATATCGTCAACGTTATGGTATAGACTATGACGAGATATTTTTTCCTGTGGCAATGCTCAAATCCATTCGGATTATGCTTGCGAAAGCTGCCCATCTGGACTATGAAATCTGACAGATGGATGTGAAGACAGCTTTCCTAAATGGAAAGCTAGACGAAGAGGTGTATATGATATAACCTGAAGGATTCACATCCACAGATGAGTCTAAGGTGTGCAGGTTACAGAGGTCCATTTATGGACTTAAGCAGGCATTCCAGAGTTGGAACATACGTTTTGATAGGATGATCAAGATGTATGGCTTCGTTAAGAATGGAGAAGAGCCCTGCATTTATAAGTGGGCTAATGGTCCAGTAGTGATATTTCTTATCTTGTATGTGGATGATATTCTCTTAATTGAGAATGATGTCCCTGCATTATAGGGAATAAAGATTTGGCTGTCGTCACAGTTCTCCATGAAGGATCTGGGAGAAGCTTCCTACATCCTAGGGATGAGGATCTATAGGGATAGATCTAAAAGGTTGCTTGGCTTATCCCAGTCCACATACATTGATACTATGCTGAAGAGGTTCAGCATGGAGAATTCCAAGAAAGGCTATCTACCGATAGGCCATGAAATTTCTCTCTCGAAGAGGGATTGTCCGACAATACCTCAAGAGAGAGAGCGTATGGGTAGAATTTTATATGCTTCGACAGTGGGATCTATCATGTACGCCATGACATGTACACGACCAGATGTGGCATACTCCTAGGGGTAGTGAGTAGATACCAATCTGATCCAGAGGAGAATCACTGGAAGGTTGCTAAAATCATCCTGAAGTATTTAAGAAATACTAAGGACCAGTGGCTTATTTATGGTGAATCGGACTTGAGACTTATGGGGTTTACAGACTTCAGTTTTCAGTCTGATCATGATGATAGTAAGAGTATGTCAGAATTTATTTTTTACCCTTAATGGTGGGGCTGTCTGCTGGAAGAGTTCCAAGCAGCACACTGTGGCTGATTCAGTTTGCGAGGCAGAGTATGTCGCTGCATCAGATGCTGCCAAAGAAGCGATCTGGCTGAGAAAATTTCTCACCGAGCTTGGAGTAGCACCCTCCCTTGTTGGTCCAGTTCTGCTCTATTGTGACAGCTCTGGAGCCATTGCTCAGGCAAAAGAATAGAAGGCACACCAGCGGATGAAATATATTCTACGCCGCTACTATCTTATCCGAAAAATCATGGATAGAGGTGACGTCAACCTTCAGAAGATCGACGGGAAGGAGAACCTAACCGACCCATTCACTAAAGCCAGGAGTTCGATGATTTCAAGTCGAAGATGGGTATTAGATACTGCACCGATTGGTTTTAGGCCAAGTGGGAGATTGTTGGGAATAGTGTCCCAAAGCCAATCATCAGTCTGTTGATGATTGTGCTCTTTCTTGTATTAGTATATAAATTATAAATTAATAAAAGTTATTTTAGCATTTTTCATCATAAATTATTTCATCTTCTAATGAACTCCTGTGTTGTGGTGAAATCCTTAGGACTATTTAGACTCGACAAAGGAGGATTTATCGTTTAGTCCTTAAACTTGTTCGTGACCAAATGATACGTTGTTACCAAGGACAACAACATTTATCAAGTATAGGTCATTGTGTGCCATATGGGTTGGTTGTTCTCTTAACCAAGGAGTATGAAGACACTGGTATGACATACAGGTGAGATGTAAGGATACATCTGCACTGAATGTGACCGACTCCAGAGATTTTTTTGCTGTCAAGATTTGCTCCGATGGGATATGGATATAACTATCCCTCCGACCTGAGACTGCCACGGTGACTTGCAAGCAACTCACTGCACTTAGGCGCTAGACTACTTGAATTTCTAATTCAGTGATGAAAGACTGCTGGGTGTAGTCAAGTACTTGACTTGTCGGTGCATGTGTCAAGATGGGATTGATCATTTCAGTTCAGGAGCTGTATACAGTCATGTTTCAATTTAGCAAAATTTTGGCCAAGGTAGTCCTAGTGAGGAGTCACAGGACTGTTTGAGTTGAGCACAATTCGGATGATCTGATCAGGATTGACAGTTTAATCCTGAGTCATCCTATACACAAGGGTCAAAAGGGATGTATTATACAGTAACCATATTCGCATAGGTTCTGAATGTTGCGATTGCGACTATTCGACCTATCCGGATATCGGATACCATTGCTAGATGGTCACTTCGATTACTACAGGAATTGGTTCCTGTGCTACCGGCTTAGGTTCGAATTTACGGAGTCACACACATTAGAGGTTCCTATCTGATCTGATGGTTGGTGAAGAGTCCTACTGGACTAGGACTCTTCGACCAAGAGTCCTAATGCTCGAAGATTCTGAGTCCTACATATCTGAGACTCTGTGATCGAGAATCAGGATTCTCTGATCATGAGTTTCACACATTTTGGGTATCGGGGTCAAGAGTCCCACTGGTTTGAGACTCTTCGATCAAGATTTCATATCGATGGACTTTGATGCCCGATTGCCCATCGGATTTGGACTTAGTATTTATGAGAGGTTTAATTAGTGATTCGATTGCTAATTAACTTAATTTAATTGAGTAATTTTTTTTGGATCAAGTCCAATTGAATTGGATTCAGTTGGGTTTGACCCGATTAGGTTAAGAGTTGACCTAATTGTCGAGGTGGTTTGGTCCCTGATCTGATCAGGGGTTGGGCTTAGTCAATTTCTGATTTGATTAAAATTTTATTGAGCCTAATTAAGTCTAATTATGTTGGGTTTAATTTAGTCTAATTGTGCCTAACCTATTTTAATAAGGTTGGTTCAATTAGGTTTGAAACCACCTTTGACTTACCTCCCTGCGCCACCTCACCTCACCTGCGCCTATTTGAATTCATGAGAAACAAGTTTTTATGAATTTTCTCTCATGCAGAAGCCTTCCCACTCCCTCCCTTGTGCGCCATCTAAGTGGATAAAGATTGATTAGTTGGCCATTCGAATTCAAATGATGTTTGAATTTGAATGAGCAACTAATCCCACATGCCACCTTATCCACTTGTGCGCCACTTGCTCTACATGAGAAAAAGTTTCTCGTATAAACTCTCCACGTACAAAGAAGCCCACGCCCCTCCCTTCTCATGCCTTGAGTGGATAAAGATTGGTTGGTTGGCATTTGAATTCAAATTCAATTTGAATTCAAGTGAGCAACCACCTAGCTTTATCCTCTCACGCTGTAAAAATGCAGTCTTGCACCGTTTTAAAAAAGAAGAGAAGATGGGGCATGCGAATATCTGATCCTAGAGAGAAAGGGTGGCGAAAGAAAGGCCTTCTGTGTGAGAAAAGAAAAGAAAAGAAGAGAAAAGAAAAGAAACAGAAGGGGCGCAGGGTTTTCTCAGAGTATCCTAGGGTTTCTGCCTAGGGTTCGGGAAGTGAGAAGGTGAACTATAAGTGTCGTGAGCCCACCAGACTTCAGGAAGAACTTCATCAACCTCTCAAGTATCTCTGCTGATGATCTAGAGTATTCAAAAAATTGACAGACACCGATCAAAGGAGTTCGATCAGCATCAGCCATCGAAAGAATTCTGCAACGAATTAGCATTCGTGAGGAGCCGATCAGATCGGGAGCTTCATGTGGACGATCCGTAGAGGCTAGACATACTGTGTGACTGCATTACAATGATCAAATCTTCCCGACGGTGATCAGACTGTAGCGATCGACTACCTACACGAAGGTAATATGTTCTGAACACATAACAGTAAAACGTTTACTATAGAATTCAAAATTTCAAATTTAAATGCATGCTATATATATCATATTTAGATCCTTATGTAAGATTAATATATATTAATTAATTAAATTAATTAATATTTTTACTGTAAAATTATAATTTTAAAAAAAATTTAAAATTATCATTTTACCCCTGCACTAAAATTCCCACATTTAATTCATTTTGCGAAAATCATTTGTGAAGGTATCATAGTATTTCAAAAAATTATTTTTATTCAATCAGAATCCTCCTCTTTCTTGTATGAATTGGATTATTTTGATCATTTTAAAAAAGATCCCCTCTTTCTTATATAAAGAGTGTTCAATTTAAAAAATTTTCTTATTGAAGCACAGATGATTCATAAAAGAGTTTTGTTCTTTTCTTCCTTGTTTGTAGTTATCAGAGCACTAAGTGTGAAAGAATATTTTTTTCTCTTTTTCTTATTTTGATCTTAAAGCAAGAATGACACCATTTGAACAAGAATTAAAAGAGAAGAAATTAGAGTATTTTGTAAAATCAAAAATAAATATGTCGAGATATTTTGGCATTCATGCAAAAATAAAATTATCAAAAATATCAGAGCACTCAAGAAAAATAGATGTATCAAAGTAATTTTTCAAATAGTATCAAAGTGAGGATAAAAATAAATGTATCAGAGTAAAAAAAAATATGGGCATATCAGAGGCATATCATTGTCAATTACTGTGTCAGAGTAAAAAATTTAAAAGAGCATATAAATGTAAAAAAAATTTAGATAGACGATACACTATTTTCTCTATCATGATACCATTCTTTCTCTTTTTGACATCATCAAAAAAATAGACTAAAGGGAGTAAGATTTTTCATAATTGCATATCAGATATCAATGTAATAGTGCATTCATTCAAGTATAATAGGCATTCATCCATTCATTCATCCAAAAAAGAAATGAACCAAATAAAATAATAAAAATCTCATTCATTAACACTAAAAAGAGAGGTTACAAGAGTCATAAAGAGCATAAAGCTCTCATACATCTAATCTATAAGATATAACTAAGTAATCTAATATAAAATAATGAAATTAATGAGACTGGGCATCGAGCACGAGATCAAGATAGGAGAAACATGATCAGCCTCATCCTCGATCGAAGGGTCTGGTCCAAGAAGAAGATGCCAGAGGACGGAAAGCAATGGGCTAAACAAAAGTTGGCTCACTGGATGTGGAGGGCCTAGACTGAAGCTGGGTCCTAATGACATCAAGCTAGGACAAGATCTCCCTCACTGTAAGTCAGAGCCCATCTAGATCAGCAGATACGAAGTCTCTGGAGTCTCTGATGTCTATCCGAAGTAGTTCAAGAGAAGAACGAAGCTGGCTGTGGAGTCTCTCTATCTCTCGAGTCAGGTCATCCATCTGCAGTGTAGAAGGAGTCAATGTGCCCACTCCAACAGAGAGAGAGACTACAATCTATCTGACCTTCCTCTCTATATCAAAAATTCTATCACTGAATTTAAGAAGGAAGCTCTCCACACCCTCCAGTCTAGTACTCAAGTCAGACAAGAGCTCCATCAAAGAGAAAATGTATGGCACAATAGAAGAGTCCAAGGAAGGACCAGAGAAGGCACTCGATGGAGCTAGGTGAAACTGCTGTGGCTGCTGCTGTGCCTGCTGCTGGAGAACCTACTGTAAAATCTGCTGCTAGAACTGGTGAGACTGCTGAAGAAGCTGATTCTGAAACCACTGCAGCTGAACAGATAAAATCTCTGTCACTCTCTCAGCAAGCTATCCCATATCAACATCCCCCAAGCTAAAAATAGGCACGGTACGGCTCAATGGAGGTACTCTGACCGAGGGTCCTGCCTCAGGCTCTGAAACATAGTGAACAACTAGACTCGACCTGGGCACAGGAGAAGATGGACCCTCTCCCTTAGCATGCTCCTCCTCATCATCATCCTTCTCCTCAACTGCTGCAGCTTGTCTCTTAGCTCAACGGCCATCAACTCTCACAAAACCCATGCGCCTAAGAGAGTGGTTGTTGTAGATGTCAGTATATGATAATCTACAAACAATCTCTCCCTCAAAACTCACTCCTGACTCCCTGAAAATCATAGTGAGAGCCATGCCATATGGCAAGAGAGCCTTGGATCTGTTCAAGGCTTCGCTCATGGCATCGATCATCAAGAAAGATAGGTTTAGGGGAGTTTCAGAAACTACATGGTGCATCGACAAATATCTCTACCAGTCAACAAATCATATCTTCCTCCTTTGAGGAAGAAAGTCCTAGATACCATGTGGTAGAGCAGCCTCATCTCCACACTTAGATCTTTGGCTTCAATTTTCAAAAAACTTTCCACATCATCTCTCCCAAGAATAGTTTTAAGTCCAATATCCTTTTTGGGTAGCTCATCTAGGAAACCACCCTCATAAGGCATCTGAAGGAATCTTCCTAGCCTAGTTGCATTTAAGATAATTTGGACTTCCTTCACAGTAGATCTCAAAACACCATCAGAGAAAATCAAATTTGAATAAAATTCTTTGACCAAATCAATATACACTGGCTCAGACAAACTTAAGAAAGACTTCCACTCTTGATTAATTAGTTTTTCTCCAATAGAAAAATCATCATGTCTAAAAAATTTGAAGTCTACGTTTCTATCCAAAGCAACCTTCCTTGCAGATAGGAGAATCTTACTTGGAGTGACCGGTGGAGATGCTTGGGTCGGCTCATGTGCTGCCTTCTTCCTCCTTTTCTCTACCTCCAAGGATCTAACAGACTTCCTTCTTTGTGGCATTCTCATTTTGGGGGCCATGTCCCAAGAAGAGGATAGATAATGATCAAGAAGGTGGAGAAGGATGTGGATTGAAGTGAAACTTAAGAGGAGAAGATGATTTTTGGAGAGTTTCTCATGGATTTATGGGTTAAGATTTGGAATTTGGGGAAAACAAGAGAATAAGCCATGAGATCAAGAAATTTAGGGAGAGTAGACCTCGGTTTTAAGAGATTTTGGGATTTTTGGGAGATCTAGAATGAGGTTCCTAGGTTGGGACAAGAGGGACAAGAAGAGTCTTTGGATTTGAGACATCTTAGAATCCCTTTTTAATGAAACAAGATTTGGGTCGGCTCACTTGAAAAGAGTTTACCCGATCAATTGGGATGTCCCACATGGGTCGTCCTATCCAGGAAGGGTTCAGGCTATGAAAAAAAATTAAAAATGAGAAAAAAATTTAGAATAAAAATTTGAAATTGATCAAATCAAATTGAGATGATCATTGGAAGTACAGATAAATTTTGATATAATTTTTTTTAGTATTTCAATGAAAAAAATCTGAAAAGGTATCTGAATAGCACTGATGATTTTTAATTATCTTAAAAAAATCTCAAAAAAAAGATAGTCGGCTCCCAAAATTAACATAATGAAGTCAAGAGATTTTAGAAGGATTTTGGGAGTGAAATTATAATTGAAATTCAAACAGAAGGATCTAAGATGCTCAATTCTCTTCTAATTTCATAAAATTTATTTTTATTTAATGCTTTGATGAAAATATCAGCTAGTTATTTTTCAGTATTTATATATTCAAGTGTTATATCATTATTTGAATATATTCTCTTATGAAATGATGTCTAATTTTAATGTGTTTTGATCTAGAGTGTTGAATTGAATTTTTGGTCAAATTGATGGGACTAGTATTATCACATTTTATGAGAAAATTTTTAAGTTCAATACCAAAATCTATGAGTTGTTGCTTAATCCATAGGATTTAAGTACAGCAACTTTTAGCTGTAATGTATTGGCCTCGACCGTAGATAATACTACTAAATTTTGCTTCTTGCTGAATCAAGAGATTAAATTTACTCTTAAAAATTGATAAATTCTACTAGTACTTTTTCTATCTAGTCTACATTCAGCAAAGTCTGCATCTGAGTAACCTATTAAGTCCATAGAAGATTATTTTAAAATTCAAAGACTTAGGTTTTGTGTTCTTTTTAAGTATCTAAATTTTTTTTAACAGCATTTAAGTGAGATTCCTTAGCATTAGATTGATATCTAGCACACATGCATACACTGAATATTATATTAGGTCTACTTGCAGACAGATATAGTCAAGAGCCTATCATACCCCTATAGAGCTTTGAATCAATATTTTTACCATACTCATCTTTATCTAATTTACAGGAAGGGGTCATAGGTGTACTTATAATTTTTGAGCTCTTCATTCCAAATTTCTTTAACAATTCTCTTATATACTTACTTTGGGTGATGGAGATCTCTTTCTTTGTTTGTTTAATCTGAAGTCCAAAGAAGAAATTAAGTTCTCCCATCATGCTCATCTCAAACTCTCCCTACATGAGCTTGGCAGACTCTTGGCACAAATCTTCATTAGTAGATCCAAATATAATGTCATCAACATATTTCTGTATGACTAGAATTTTTTTATCTTTTCTTTTTATAAAATAAGTAGTATCAATATTTTTTTTAAAAAAATTATTTTCTAATAAAAACTTATTTAATCTTTCATACCATGTCCTAGGAGCCTATTTTAATTCATATAAAGCTTTGTTTAACTTACATAATCTAAAAATTTATGATTTTCAAAATCAAGATGTTGTTCTATATATATACTTTTTTAAAAATATAACCATTAAGAAAAGTACTCTTAGCATCTATTTGAAATAATTTAAAGTTCATAAAACAAGCAAAAAGTAAGTAGCATTCTTATTGCTTCTAGTCTAGCAATAGGAGCAAATATGATATCAAAATCAATTCCTTCTTATTGATTGTATCCTTTAGCAACTAATCTTGCTTTGTTTCTTACTACATTTCCATCTTCATCTAATTTGTTCTTATAAACTCATTTAGTTCCTATTATGGGATGATTTTTAGGTCTAGCAACTAGTGTCCATACATTGTTTCTTTCAAATTGGTTTAGCTCTTCTTGCATGGCAATTATCTAGTTATGGTCCTTTTCAATTTCATCAATTGTTTTAGGTTCTAGATATAAAACAAAAGCTACATAATTACAAACATCTTTGACTGAAGATCTAGTTCTTACTCTTTATGTTGGATCATTAATTATTAATTCTTTAAGGTGATTATGGACATACCTTCATTTTCTTGAAAGATTATCTATGTCTTGAGATTATTCTTGAATGTTTTGATCATTGATGCTTTCATCCAATTGATCTTTGTTTTCTCATTTGAGTTATTGAGGATGAGTTTTTTCATCCCATCTTTATGATACCTGTATCATCAGCACCCTTTCTCTTTCTTAATGGAAGATCATTAGTTTCATAAAAAACAACATGAATTGACTCTTTCACTACTAGTGTTCTTTTATTGAATACTCTAAAGGCTTTGCTGAAGTAGATTAGTCCAAGAAAGATAGCTTCATCAGATTTAGCATCAAATTTATCTAAGCTATCTTTGTCATTATTCAAAATAAAATACCGACAACCAAAAATATGAAAATAACCTATATTAGATTTTCTACCTTTCATAATTCATAAGGTATTTTCTTTAAAATAGATCTTATTAAAATATAATTTAAAATATAACATGCTATGTTAATTACTTCTATCCAAAAATATTTTGGGAGTTTGCTTTCACATAGCATGGTAAGGACCATTTCTTCTAGAGGTTTTATTTTTTCTTTCAATAACTCTATTTTGTTGTGGTGTTCTAGGTGCTGAGAAGTTATGATCTATATTCTTTTTATCATAAAATTTTTCAAAATTTTATTTTTAAATTCAATATCATGATCACTTCGAATAGAAATAATTGATAAATTTTTTCATTCAAATCTTTCAACAAAACTTAGAGAATGCTGAAAATGCTTCATCCTTAGAAGCTAAAAATAAAACTCAAGTGAAACACGAAAAATCATCAATGATTACAAAACTATATCTCTTTTCTCCTATACTAGTTGTCCTTATAAGACCAAATAAATCAATATGCAAGAGTTCTAAAGATTTAAAAGTTGAAACAATATTTTTAGATTTAAAAAAACTCTTATTTGCTTACCTAATTGACATACATCATAAATTTTATCTTTATCAAAATTAATTTTTGACAAACCAAAAATTAAATATTTTTTAATAATTTTAAAAAATATGTGCATACTAATATGTGCAAGCCTACAGTGCTAAAGCCAACTACTCTCATTAATTTTAACATTCATGGCTACAAGACATTACATATTTTATAAGGATAGATTATCCAAATCAACTATGTATATATTGCCATGTCTATGTCCAATGAATCTAATGCTAACATTAATGGGACTAGTTACTATGCACATAGATGATTCAAAAATTACTTTATAACTTTTATCACATAATTGGCTAATACTTAAAAGATTATGCTTTAAGACCATCTACAAGTAATACATTTTCAATACAAGTGGAGGGAGTGATACCAACGTTACTAATATCGATGATCTTCCCTTTGCCATTATCTCTAAAGGTGATCATCCCTCTATTTTTGGCTTTCAATGTGATAAATTAAAATTCATCACCAGTCATATGTCTTGAGCATCCACTGTCGAGATACCACTTCTGTTTTATTGCTTGGGATGCAAGACACACCTACACATATGAAATCAACTTTTAACCTTAGGTATCCAAGCTAATTTGGATCCTTTGGAGTTAGTCACAATGGTTCCTTTTGGAACCCATATTTTTTTAATATTTTTAGTATCAAATTTATTTGATAAACATGAATAAGCTTTATGCCCTACCTTGCCACATCTAAAACAAGTAATATTTGGTAGTTTTCTTGTAGATACATTGACAAAAATATTTTTCAAAAACTTTTGCTTTCTTAGAGTGCTATAGCCAAGTCTGGCTTTATCATATACAGCTTTTTGACTGTTAATAATCATCTGAAGTTTATTTGAACTTAATATAAATCTATTAACTTTAGATTTTAACTTGGTTACCTCTTCCTTTAGTTTTTGATTTTTTTTCACAAGAATTTCATTTTGACTAAAAAGTTCATCTTTTTTTTATTAGAGACTTATTCTTTAGTTCTAATTTCTTCATTTTTCTTATCAACTTTTTCTTTTTCCTTAGCTAATGCATGGTTTCTTGATTTTAATTTTTATTTTTTGTTCCTAATTCTTTTAGGTCATTCAAAATTCATGAAAAGATTCTAATAGTTCATCATAAGTAAATTCATTTTGAGTTTCGGATGATATCTCATTTTTATGTGCCATAAGGCCTAGGTTGGCTTCTTCATGAGTTTCTTCGTCAGTGGTGAGTCATCACTTTCACTCCATGTAGCCATCATGGCCTTCTTCTTCTTGAACTTTTTTTGGCCTTTCTTGAGCGGGGTATTCTGATCTGAAGTGGCTCGGCTTCTTGTATTCATAGCAGATGATGAGCTATTCTTTTCTTTTTCTTTACTCGGCTCTCCTTGACTGGTGGTCTTCTCTTAGTCTCTTATTTTTTTTCCTCATGAAGCATCTAAATTTTTTGGTAATCAAGACCAAATCCTCATCTTTCTCGCTATTGTCTGATTTTCTATATTTTTTCTTCCTGAGTTGTCGACTTGAGAGCTATGGTCTTCTTTCTTTTAGTTTTTTCCTCAGTGTGTTGCTTCATGGTCAGTTCGTGAGTCATGAGGGATCCAAACAGCTTCTCCAATGGTAGAGTATTCAATCTTTGGCCTCTTGAATTACAGTAACTTTTGCCTCCCATGATCTTGGTAAGGACCTGAGCACTTTTCTCACAAGATCACTGTTAGAATAATATTTATTAAGATTTTTTAAACTATTTATGATGTCAGTGAAATGAGTGAATATTTGAGTTATTGTTTCTTCAGGTTTCATTTTAAACAGTTCATAATTGTGCATAAGCATATTGATCTTAGAATCTTTTACTTGATTGTATCTTCATGTGTGACTTCTAATCTATCTCAAATCTCTTTAGCTGAGTTACATGTGGAAATGCGATTAAATTCATTAGCATCCAAAGTACAAATAAAATATTCATGGCTTTAGCATTGAGCTGAGCCATTTTCTTATCAAGTTTATCCCATTCACCTTCCGGCTTAGGGAGAGATATACCATCAATCAATTTAGTGGGTGTGTGAGGTCTATTTACTATGATACTCCACATATCATAGTCAAGTACTTGAATAAAAATTCTCATTCGAGCTTTTCAATAGGTGTAGTTTGACCTATAGAAAAGTGGAGGTCGATTTGTGGATTGTCCCTCAGCTAGGGATGTGCCAAATTGGACTGCCATTGATTTTAGCTCTTGATGGTTAAATCAAGTAAGAACTAGAGCATCGAACTTTGGTACCACTTGTTGCCCAGATATGGAGCCCAAGAGAGGGGGTAAATTAGATCTTTTTAAAATTTTAAAGATTAGTACACTAAAACAATGTGCTAAAGTGTTTAAGTGGAGAGGATTAATTTTTAATAAAAATAAATTCAAACACAAATGATAAGATTGCAAGTATAAGACATAAAGAATAAGTAAAAAGAGGCAAGCATAACAAATACAAAGAATTTATAGTAGTTTGGTGCCAACCTTACATCTACATCCACTCTCCAAGTTCCTACTTAGGAATTCAATCCACTAAATAGATTCAAAAGATTACACCATATCGGACACCTCCGATCCTTGCTATCTAAGCAAGAATACTTATTTATCAGATACAAATCAATCCTCAACAATCCGACTCAAGGTTTGGATCAACCCAATCGAGTTTTGGAACCTTCTAAAACTTAAAAAAATTCAAATATAATTTTAAAAAATAGGATACAGAAAATTCAGCACACAATCCTCTTAAATAGATATAATAAATGCAATAGAAATATAATACTCAAGGGAGAAGAAGCTTTTGCTGAACACTCAAAGAATTCTACACTTGATTGCTACTGGAGAGTGGTTGGTGAAGTGATTAAATACTTCTTTTCTCTCTTTTAGGGTGAATGAGCTTTCTCGATTTAAATTGAATGCTTGCAAATCTTATATTTTTACTTCAAGAGAGCATTTATAGTCATCATTTATCCTTGAGAATATCTTAGAGTTGGT
>NC_025998.2:29982349-30022949 GCF_000442705.2 Elaeis guineensis | reverse complement strand
CTTGAATAAAATTCTCATCGAGCTTTTCAATAGTGTAGTTTGACCTATAGAAAAGTGGAAGGTCGATTTGTGGATTGTCCCTCAGCTAGGATGTACCAAATTGGACTGCCATTGATTTTTAGCTTCTTGATGGTTAAATCAAGTAAGAACTAGAGCATCGAACTTTGGTACCACTTGTTGTCCAGATATGGAGCCCAAGAGAGGGGGTGAATTGGATCTTTTTAAAATTTTAAAGATTAGTACACTAAAACAATGTGCTAAAGTTTTGAGTGGAGAGGATTGATTTTTAATAAAAATAAATTCAAACACAAATGATAAGATTGCAAGTATAAGATATAAAGAACAAGTAAAGAGAGGCAAGCATAACAAATAAAAGAATTTATAGTAGTTTGGTGCCAACCTTACATCTACATCCACTCTCCAAGTTCCTACTTAAGAATTCAATCCACTAAATGGATTAAAAGATTACACCATATCGGACATCTCTGATCCTTGCTATCTAAGCAAGAATACTTTATCAGATACAAATCAATCCTCAATAATCTGACTCAAGGTTTGGATCAACCCAATCGAGTTTTGGAACCTTCTAAACTTAAAAAATTCAAATATAATTTAAAAAAATAGGATACAGAAAATTCAGCACACATCCTCTTAAATAGATATAATAAATGCAATAGAAATATAATACTCAAGGAGAAGAAGTTTTGTTGAACACTCTCAAAGAATTCTACACTTGATTGCTACTGGAGAGTAGTTGTGAAGTGATTAAATACTTCTTTTCTCTCTTTTAGGGTTGAATGAGCCTTTCTCGGATTTAAAATTGAATGCTTGCAAAATCTTATAACTTTTTACTTCAAGAGAGCATTTATAGTCATCATTTATCCTTGAGAATATCTTAGAGTTGGTTTAGAGCCGTTGGAGAGTGTTTAATGCATATTAAATACACCAAAAATAGGCTGAAAATTAGCCATTATGAACTCATCCAGAATAGGTCGTCCTAGATGGGTCATCCCACTGTGACTGAAAAGTCTATGGGATGCCTCATTTGGCCAGACAGAAGGTTTAGCTTTCTATTTGATCTCAGAATCTCAAAGGTCATCCCAGATGGATCGTCCCACTACATGGTCATCCCAAGTGGGTCGTCCCACTGTGTGCCATGAGCTAAAATGAAGCATGTCGGCTATCCAATGAAAGGAGATGACTTAGATGGATCGCCCAATTTTGTGCCAACTCAATTTTTTATGCATTTAAAGTTGAAACTTACTAGAATACTTTCAAATGCTTTCAAATGACTTAAAAATTCTCAAAAGTCTTCGAAAACCTCTCCATCTTGCAGAAACTTCAATTTTGGCATGCTAGATGAGGTTTTTTTAAACTCAATTTTTTGAATTATCTGAAATATCATAAAAATAATTTTTAAGAATAAGAAATATATTAGTAGTCTCCTCAAATAATTTGTGATCATCAAAATCAATTCTTGGAGTAACGCTAATAGTATGACATCAAGTTCCACAACTATCATAAGAACTAGAACGCATCCTGCACATCTATAGCATGTTTAGCTTCTATTAGTTGATTGTTTGGAATCCTTTCAATATATCGAATCAATATAACTCAAGAATATATGCTGATGTAGATATTCTACTATCAACATCAATGTATCCTCCTACTCTTAGCTCTAACCTTTCTTCAAAGATGATGAATAATCTCTTAGTGTTTCTCAAATACTTAGAGATATTTTTACAATAATCCAATACTCTCAGTCTAGATTCGACTAATATCTGCTTGTGACTTTCATAATAAGATATACCAAATCAAGTATATAGCATGGCATACATCTATGCCCAAGGGGATAACGGATCTCTCTTGAAGGTTTCAATGCTGAACCCTTTCAGCACCTCTTCTATGTACTTATTTATGAAAAAACAAACATTCTTTTAGGATCTATCTCATAGATCTTTATTTTCAGAATACAGGATGTTTGACCTAAGTCTTTGATAAAAAAAATTCTATATGTAATCACATCATAACCGATGTCAGTATGGGACCCTCCCACTGATCTTTATGTAACTACATGATTCCTCATATCACGTCATTATAGATTTTGAGATTATCTCTATGTTCGTAATCTTTCTTTAAAAATATTTTCTTTGAATCTTTTGTAAGAATACCAAGTACCTTTCTAAAGGATGGAAGATCCTACTGGATCTACGAGGTGGAAGACGTGCTATATATACTGGCTCATCTTAAATAGGTTGTACAGGTTCTATGACTCATTATTTTTTAGAAATTTTTTCTTTGAGTTCATCCTCCCATTATTTTTAAGAAAATAGTATGATTGCTCACAATCATATTGTGAACCATTGGGAAGAGAAAGTGACATCCCAATCTCTTTTGGGATACCCCATAAATGATCGATCATAGATCTATCCTCTAACTTGTTTACCATATCATATCTCATATAGTGTGGTGAAACTAAGTTTAGAGAAAATCTAATTTAGATTTTAAAAATTAGATCTTGTTCCTAAAGAAATAATAGTTGAACTAGTGATATTCATGATGGACCGGACCATACCTCATATAGCACCATTGCTCTTCACATATACATCGTTGAGCTGAGGTGTATAAAGAGAATTCCATCATGAAATTATGCCATTCTCTTTAGATAACCGATAAAATTTTTATTTGGTATTGCATCCTCGATCTGATCGAAGTATCTTTAGAATTTTTTCGATTTATCTTTTTTATTTCACATCTAAATTTTTTGAACCTTTCAAAATCTTTCAGATTTGTATCTCACATACATACCTATACTATGACTATTCATCGATAAAAATGATAAAGTAGAGATAACCTCCTAGTCTGACTCATCAAATGGGCCATGTATGTCATATGTGTACTAGGATAAGTATCTCATTGGTCTTATCCCCTTGACCAACAAAAAGATAGCTTGATCATTGATCCTCAAAGAGATGATTTAAAAACTAGATATGACTTAACAGTCAATGAGCTTAAAGGTCCATTTTCTTCAGTTGGCAGATCATTTCTTCTCATACATGACTTAGTCAAAAGAACCATCTATATACTTCAGGTTATTTGGTTCTGGATCTCTTAGATCCAATGGCATTCACTATTTACTCAAATAATTTTCACAAATGCATCACCATGCAAATGATAAAAATTAAATCTAAATGATAATCACCGAGATTAGATTCTCACGGTCATAGTGCAACTTTTGCACCATTACCAACTCAAAAGAGTCACTTCACCTTCTTTCAGTCCTCTTTCTTCCTGAAACTTTATATTAAAGTGCGTAATATGCACTAGAGTCTAATGAAATAGACAAAATTGTAAGATCAATTTTGAGCAACTTTACATACCTTCCGAAGGCGTGTCAATATTTCTCTAAATTCTCCAGGTATGTACCTCTAAACTTTTCAAAGTTCTTTAGTTACCAGCATATCGATCAATTCAATTAAGATACTATGATATTTATTCATATAATAGTTTCATAAACTATCCGATAAATCAGAGATTATAGAATCAAATCTATTTATAATTTTTTATGCATGGTCATGTCGAGCTTTTCAAGCTCTTCAATGTCCTTGATAATTGATCATGAATAAATTGCCTATCACGCATCTTATGCACTGTGCAACTCTGATCATCTCACAACTGTTGGGATGAATCAGCATGTCATTGGCAGTCTATATGTCTTTATACATATATTAAATTTCATCAACTATAAAGTCCAATTCATAGCACCTAACTTAATTGTCAACATCCAACCATTTGTCAAGTATAGCTCGTTGATTATGGATTGGACAAGCTGATGACATTGGATTAACCTGATCAAGAATTATGGCTTAATTTTTAAAAAGCTAAGAACTATTCTTAGATTTTTAAGCCAGAATATGTAATTGATTTTGGTTAAGTGGTTGATATTTAAGATTCTAGCTAGACGGTTGAAAGCTAAAGAATTGATCATAGAGATTAAAGATTTAATTAGATGATTGTAGTTCTAGGGACTTTAAAAATAAACAAAGGTTCCCACTAATTTTTTGAGTCTTTCACACTCTTCAGATGGAGAAACAAAAATACTTATGCGATAAGTGGTTTTAGTGGGTGCTGTGATCCCATTGATGTATAGCACCTCATCTAATAGTTATTAATGACATGTATACCAATGCGTAGACAACTCTTTATCCAGATACTTCTTCAAGCATGTTGCAGTGACTTGGTCTCTAAGTCCTATGACCTCACCTAATAGTTATTGACATAGTTTTTAGTTAATTCTGATCCACCATTCACCAGTGAGTGTAAAGCCATTATTGGATCCCTCATCTAATAGTTATTGGATCCAACCCCATCTTTAACCCGAGATATCTAATACCAATGGAATGGTTGTGCCTTTTCGATGCAACCGAACCACTGTAACCAGTCGAGAACGATCAATAGTAGAAAAGGCATCCGCATCTCTATAATGGTGGAAGACCAGTAGACTTAATATTTAGTGAGGAGATTTGGGTTCAGATCTCTTTTAATTAGTCACATACATCTGATATAATGATTAATATGGTTTGGGTCAGCATATTTCATGTCTGACCAACCTAGTCGGCATGGGTGAACTCGGATTAACAAGTAATCTAATACAAAATATAATCTCCTAAGATGGCCAGGTAAGTGAAGATGAGTGGGGGTCCCCCATTATTTTTCTTAGACATCAATAAATTAACCAAATCAGACAATAGAACCACTGTCTAATACTTGTCTTAGACATCAAATTGGTTGATTAGAATCAATTAGATTAATCTATAGACCCAGACTCGAATCGTTGAGCCAAATTCAATCTTGATTTAATCAATTCACATCAAATGTGAATCAATTTGACCAACGATAACTAAATTCAATTTTGAATCCCTTTGACCTAATTCCAACCAACTCTTGATTAGATTTGATCAACTGCTCAAAATCAGAAAGGATTGTAATCTGATCTAATCGATGATCCTAATTATAGTTTAGTCTCTAAACTTAATTTGTTCAATCCATATCTAAAATTTATATTTTATGCATTAAAATTTAGATCTTAAATTCATAATTTTAGATCTTATAATTTTAAATTTTAAATCTCAATTAAGTCATTATGTACATAGGTTTAAGTTTAGATCTCGAAATATTTTCTAATCTTAATAATTTATATTGTATATTATATAATATGATTGTCTGCAGAATCGAGTTGATTCACCCTAGCATACAAATCGACTTATCATAGTGAGTCGGTACAACACTGAGATAAATAAAAACTTATAGACTTAGCCTGCACAATTGAGTCGGCTCATCAGCAAATGAGCTGACCTACTAGGGTCTCGAGTTGACTCCAACAAAATTGAGTCAACTCACCAAACACTCGAGTTGACCCAATTGAAAATTGAGTCGACTCTATAGGTATACCAGTCACCGTTTCATATTTCGTGCAAACAGAACCTAAGATTTTGGATCTAGAGTTTTGCAGAAATTAAGTTTTAGATCGTATGTCAAAACAATATATCACATATAATATTAATCGATCTAAAATATATAAAAATATATACATAATCTAATTTAAATCTAAAAATATATCACATATAATTTTTTATTTACTGTTCATCTTCATAGAAAATATCACAGTCGACACCCCTACACGTCATAAGAGAGAACCCATCGAATGGATAAGAGAGAGACTTTAATCCCTTCATCATCTTATGACTAGACAGTCATAGTGATTAACCCAATTTGATTATTAAGCTACTAAAAATTTAATCTAACATATCACATATATAATCAATTAAAAATCAGATCTAATTATCTTTTACATGTCAAACATATGAACAATAACTATGAATCTATACATGTAAGAAAAATTTCAGCAATCATACTAGATCCAAATTAAATCTTAATTGATATATTCAGATCTAAAACTAATTTTAGATTTGAATAACTCATGATTTATTTCAGATCTGAAATAATTTTAGATTCAAAATAATTCTGTAATCGTATTACAGTATGTAAAAAATTTAGATTTAACCTTAATCGATGTTCTACATCGTTCTAGGACAACCATTCAGCATAACAGGGTTATGCTAGGGCAATCTTATTTCAGAATGAGTAGATCATCAAACTAACCTTCAGATCTGATTTTTATAAATTAGATTTCAGATCTGAAGAGTTTTCATATTCGTATCAGAACCTATGCTCTGATACTACTGTTAAAAATTACTACAGTTTCATACGTGAAGTTTAAAAATTTTTCTAAACGTCTATACAGTGAAAATAAATAAATTAAAATATTTTAAATTTATTTATGTATCAGATCTGATCTAAAATTATAGCAAAGATCTTGACATGAACATGTAACCATGATCTGAAATCTAAAAAATAAAACAAACGTTAGTGAAAATCAAACAGAGATCAGATCTCCAAACCTTAGATCATGTGGATGTCTCGGGTTCTGATCGTAGCCGTGCACATGCCCGATCTCTGTTGGTATCCATATGAAGATGTCTGATTAGAGCACCAAGATCATCGATGTGCTAGCACCTTGTAGATCTCGCTCTTCATCTTTGAATCTAGATCTTTTCTTCTAGATCTCGAAGAAGGAGATCGCTGCGCAAACTCTTTCGCATAGATCTGATAGAATCTGAATCAGATTACCATAAAGAAAAGAAGAATCCTTCTTCTTCTCTTCTTCTCTCTCTTTTCTCTTCTTAGATCTGATCTCTATCAGATCTGGATGTTGGATGAAAGGAAGAAAGGAGGAGGAGACGTTAGAAGGAAGTTGCGGCAAGAAAGAAGAAGTTCTCACATCTCTCACGCACGCCATCTCTCCCTTTTATTTTTTGTCACACCAACCCCCAAATATCTCATGCTCAAAATCCTTCTTAATGCCCAAGAGATCTAATCTTTTTAAATCATAGGCGTTCAAATCCAAATCAATGGATAGAAGGGCTTTGAGATAAGGAAAGAAAGAAAAGGAATGATCTCACGCACACAATTAGTGCACACCCTCCAATTTTCTTTTATCACACAAAAAAAATCTTTCATGCTCTAATCAGATATATTTTTATCCTATTTTAAATCATATTCAAATAGAAAAAAAAATCTGAAAGAAAAAGAAACCTAGATAAGGTGGGGCGCCAACTATTGGCGCCCCCTCTCCTTCACGCACGCAAGAAGAAATAAGGGGCACATTTCAATGCATGCCCTCTCCTTCTTGGTATGAATTTTGGAGAGAGAGTCTTAGAGAATCAGGGCTCTTCGAGTCATGGTTCTATTGGTTCAAGTTGGATCTTAATCGGGTTCAAATCGAGTTCGAATCAAGTTGAATTTGAAAAATTATCAAGCCTGATCTAATCAAGCTTGAAATTCAAATCTGATTTGGATAATTGAATCTAATTAATATTAAATTTAATTAAAATAAATTTAATTTAAATTAATTAATATTTAATCTATAATTTAATCAGCTTCAAAAAAATTATAATATTTATAATTAAGTTCTTGTGCTAACAATTAGCAGTTGTCAAAACTGTAATGATTACAAATTAGTAGTTTCTAAAATTCAAACTATCAATCCAATTAATAATTTGAATATGATCCAAGCTATTGATCAGATCATGCTTTTTTTATGTGTGACTTCTCAATTCTATTCTATCTGGTAGTGAGACATACCGTGATCTCCATCACAGTATCATCGAAATTCTTTTTTGATGGACTGAAATGATTCCAACTCACCTCAATAAGAATCGTTGATCTGAAAATGATCTTAGTGAGTTCTCACGATTCACCAGTGACATCTAGCAATATGTAGTGACAATCTAGCAGAACAAAAAAATAAATTTTTAGATGCAGTTATCATGTGATACAATCTCTCAATCGTGAGTTCCGACTTGACAGAGGTCATGGAGAACTCGTCAAATTTCATCGTCAGTCATATGCTAGATTGGTTCGACTCGAGTTCATCTGTAAATCTTATGAAAACTCTTTTTCAGTATTTACACTTACTCTGATCAGAGATTTCATAAACTTAGTCTTACGAATCGCATAGGACTTTTCCTTTTCTATCATGGTCGATAGATTCTATTTATGTGCATCCTACTCCAAACAGTAAATCTGAACCTACAATAGCCAACATACACAGTAAGGATCTGAATAGCTAGGGATCAAGAAAATATATAATCAAACTAAGTAGCCTCCCTGTGAATAGCCAACACACCGTAGGTCAAAGGATCAGTCATACCACTGCAGCATCGAGAAAATCACTGATGAGTAAGTAGATATCCAAGTGGTTTCTCGTGTTAGTCATGCTCAGTACAAGTTATTCTCTAACAACTATCCGCACTCTCATTCCAGTATCTCTACACCGCAGACTCGAGACTCATCTGTCCTAAAGGGAGATGATTCATGCATCGATTTTGAATGAATTGATCACAGTCCTTCGTGACAATTCTTTGATTGAAGTATTTAGAAGTTAACCACTAATAATGTATGTCTCAAATTCTCAACACTTTGAGAATATACAAAATCATCTTTGTTAATTTTTAGGATAAATCATGGACACATAAAACATAATTATTATAAAGACTGTCCATCAAGTACAAAATATGCTCTAGAGAAAGGTATGTGTTAGTCAAGATTGGCTTCTAGGGTACACATCTAACACTTCTTAAAGGCCTCTGGCTCATTTGAATGATGAACATAAGAAGTTTATTGGAGTTTAACCACCAATAATGGAATTGCTTGTGGGTTTCAAATCATAGATGGAACTATCTCTGGGACATGTTTTGGTCAAAAAGTGAGAAGAGGGTTAGCTGACTCAATTGACGAATCCCAATTCTCTTAATCTCAAAGTAAAATGTCAGTGAAGAAGAAACTTGTGTTTTCAACTAATAAGATTTATCCATCTCTTTCGGAGTTTTTATTAACACTAGAGTCTATTTCAACTGAAAATTCTACTGCTCATAAGCTACAAAGAAAAAAGGCTAGTCATGTTTACCATTCGGAATCTAGGTCACAAAATAAGATAACCATATAAATCCATCTAATCTCCTCTCTCACTCTTTGTTTTTTCTCTATTTTCTTATTCTGTTTGCTCTATTTTGGAAGAATGAGAGAGAGATAAAGTGGAGAAGAGGAGGAAAGAAGAAAAGTTTGGTGTGGGTATGGGGTGTATGTTTTCTTCTCTCTATTCTCTCCTTTGCTTCCTTTTCAAGTGGATAAGAAAATGGAAGAACCTGATTAAGATGCCTCCATGGCCTCCTTCTCCCTCCACACCCCTCTTTTTCCTCCCTGCTTCATTTAGGGTTTGTTCTTCTCCTCCCCATTTGATTTAAGGTTTGTTTGATATTAAGGATAGTTTAGGTATTTTATAAAATGATCGTACTATGTGATGGCCATGTCATATTATTTCATTTATAGAGATAAATGACAGAACCATATTAAAATATTTTGATAACTAAAAAAATTAGTTTGATACTTTTTAAAGTAAGAGGGTATAAGTAAAATTAAGCTAAAATTGAGAGTGTTCTTGTAATTTACCGTACATATAATATAATAATCCAAAACTTCACCTAAAAAGACTAGCTATAGTTTATTATTTAGGTTCACTGGCTTTGTATAAGTATCAAAAATTTTTTTAATAAATAATCAATATGAAATTAAATATACGTCCGCATTGGTCCTTAAATATATTGCCATAATATGGCCATACTATCGAGGGATGCTACCTATTATAATATGAAACTAACAATCATAATCTTAAATAAAATAAAAGATCCATATCCATCATTTATTAAAAATTAAACAAATATTTGTTCAAAGCATCAAAATCCAAATGTAAATACCCAAATCCATAATCCTCAAAATTCCTAAAATCACCAATATGAAGTCATAAACAACTAACAAACTAAAATTTTGCTGCAAAATTTGCCAAGTTTGCTGGCATAAACCCCTATCCTTAGACCATCCTTCATTTTTGATAACCTTATTCATCTGGAAAGAAAAAAATAAATAAATAGATGTCAGCTACATAGCTTAATAAGTAAAATTTATATTATCTTATTGAATCAAGCATAAATTTTCTAATGAACAACACATCATTTGAGAAAATAATTAATATTACAAAATTAAGCATTTCATTATACAATGTGAAAAGAGAAGTCATAAAGCCTATTTACATATTAAATCATGAACATTTCATAAATATGATTGAAAATAAAATCATAAGTCGTTCTTTTTCATGTATTCATATCGTACTTCAAAATATTACTCACAAATATTCATACTATATTCATTTTGTATCCATAACAGGGTCATGTTTGTAATCGATAGGGTTTTATATTTTATATGCTAACTTTATACCTGCAGACAAGACTGTGTTTTGTCGGAATGGTAGCTCCAGATGTTGATCTTTTCCAAGTCTAGGAGGTCGTATATAGCTATCTAAAGCCTTTAAATATTTATATCTTTTGCTTAAAACATACATATATAAGTAGATGGAAAAATATTAAATGACATGAAAACATGTCATGCTTCATAAACATGCATTTTTTATTGAAAACATTCATGGAATAGTTGTTTATAATAAAGCATAATTTTCATATCATATATACTAATCTTTTTCTTTAAGAAAACTATGATATCATCATTGACAAACCATGTGCATAGAAGTCATGATAATTTGAAAATTAATAAGAAGTGTAAGATACCTTACTTCATCTACCTTAAATCTTTAAAGTTCACTGGGTGAATTAGGTAATCTATTTAAGTTATTAAAGTATAACTAATTTGTATTCGATAAATTTAATAAAATTAAATAATAAGAAAAGAAGATGGTGGGCTAAATGATGACATCAGCAACTTTGGATGGGTCACATCCAAGCGACTTGATGAATGAATCATGAAGCACAAATTCAATCAAGGCCAAAATCGTTTGACTGGAATCATCGTTAGTAGATTTCAAGGTTATTCAGCAAGGGCCAAGGCGACCAGTTTGACGGGCCATCCGAGCATTAGGATGGATCATGATCTCTTTGTGGGGACACTTAGGCTCATAGGACAAGGAGACAGAACTTGATACTAGGATCTATGGATCTTCTTAAAAACAAAAAAAGGAGGAGAGGAGAAGAAGAGAGAGAACAAATCTTCCTCTTCTTTCTTCTTTTCTTTTTCCTTTTCTTCTTCCAAGGGAGATAAAATGGGGGACTAGGGTCTCACCATCATCCAAAGGGATCGAGGGTAGAGAGAGAAGGAAAGAGACAAGTCTTCTATCCCTCTTTCTTTCTTTTCTTCTTCTTTTTTCTTGACAAAATAGGGGAAAAAGGAAGGCGGATCATGGTTGTGGTCATGGTGATCAATGTTAGAGGGCTGGCGACATAGTGGTGGTAGGTGAAGATAGCAGTTGATGGCGATGATTGACCAGCAAGACAAAAAAAAAAAAAAGGCCGAAAAATAGGAATTTTCTTTTTTAGTGGATTTTCGGCAAAATTGGTATCCGACGATGGTGGCCCAAGGTCGTGGGAAGAAGGGGAAGTGATGAGATGAAAGCCAGAGGTCTTACCTTGGCTTCCGTGAGCTCTCCAACCTCAATTTTCGATAGGCACAGTAATAATATGTTGTGCATTCGAAGAGAAAAAAGGGACAAAGAGATGGAAAGAGGAACATTGCTTAGTGGTGGAGGGTCATAGAGGAGAGGAGCTTCCTCCATATAGAGGAGACCTAAGGCTCTGACAGCCCTAGGTCTCTGATTTCCTTTCAGTTGCTGGCTTCAAATGGTAAAGGGAGTCTGCTGCCGCCCACCACATGCAGAGCATGCATGGGGGCTGGCCATTTGGGCCAAGCCCAAGTTAGGCTTGTCAAGTGGATTGGGCCTTCATAGATAAATACATTAGTAGATAGACCTCATAATTATCCATATAGGTACTTATCCATTATCACACAGTTGAGAGAAAGTGGTTGCTTGATTTATTAAATGCTGTTGTATATACTTCAAGGCTGAATATTTTCTAGAAGCTAATCAACAAATGTATAGCAATGCTCTAGGAACAAGAAACTTTCTCATGCATCTGAAGCCGAAGCATTGGACAGATGCAGTCTTTCTAGATCTACATTGGGGAATCATGACATGTAATGTGATAGAGTGTGTTAACAATTGGATCCTAAAGGCTCGGCAATGTCAGCATGTTCTCGTATCTTACATGGTTGATTATATTATATTCTAAATTATGCAATTGATGCATGATAGATGAAATCGATGTTACAGTATCTAAACTCATCTTTAACTTGATCCTAAGAAAGTCTTGCAGAAAAATACAGAAGAGGGATGGATGTTAATTATCCGTATCTATATCAGACATTGTGGTTATACATATTCATCTTACCTGAGGAAATGAAGGCAGTTATTGTTTACATCAAATGGTGGGGAAGAGTCAGCAATTCACATGTTGTCAGCTAATCCAACCTGTTCATTTATTTATTTGGGACCCAAGCCTCAGTTTAAGTATAATTCCGAGGGGATTGCGGTTGCAAAGCCTCGTTTAAATGCAAGTACCTTGTGTGGCAGTGTGGCTCTTTTGGTACGATCATCTTGTACACAAACCGTCAAGAAATGCCTCTATCTGATGCAGACCGTGTGATTGCAGTTACTTGAATTTTTCGATGCTGGGAAGAAGCTGTCCATCATAAAATCGTGGAGGGATCAAGTGTTTCAGGTGGAATGGTGGGCATGAAAAAGAGGCAGAGATCTATAAGATCATGAGGGTGATTTGTTTTGAGCTGTCTCTTTTACGTAATGTATACTCGAATCTTATGTTGGCTTACATCGCCTCTATGCTTCTTATCTTTGTTATGAATCCCCAACAGGTATTATGCATGTACTCAGGGATTTAAGGTTAATTAGAATTAATTGTAGGCGTTTTCTACATTGGTTCTCATGTATGCTCTGCATTCTTAGTTCTTTTACACCCTCTTTTTCTTTATCACAGTAAAGGAACCCTGTTTGATGTGTGAACTGTTGCTTTCTTATTGATGAATCTTTATGTATATAAAGTATCCACAACAGATCTCACAATGTTTTCTGTTTGGAATGTAGGGAATTTTTGAGAAATCCCAATTTTTATTTTTTGCATTCTTCAAATGAAATTTTCTTCTCGCATTTTGCAGCATATACAGATGGTAACGAATTCTATATAATAGAAAGAAGGTCTCTCCATTCTCACTTTTTTGCTTTTAGAAAAAAAGACAAACAATCAACTAAATGTAAAGTCTGAGATGAAGGTCCAAGCAGAGTGTTCTGTCTAGTGGGTCATATTTAGACAGAACGTAGTTTATATGAAACCATTTCAGATGGGCAATATCAGGATTAGTATGGCTGTACAGCTATACACAAAAATTTTGCATGACTGCCCAATCAACTGCACATTCTCGAATGCGAATCTCCACAACTAATCTGGTGTGCAAGTTTGCAAAGAAGTAAACTATAGATTTGGAGAACGAGCATCATAGACAATCCATTGATTTAGCATGAAAAAACTATTAAACTTTAGTAAGGGTTTCGATGATGCTTGTCTCAGCCCATAAAGTTGTCTAAATTAGAACATCTAAGTTTCTTGAGAGGGCTTACTTCGAGTCAACAACAGATTTGGAGTAATCCAACGGAGCCCCGATGTATTACCAAATATTATCCTTGCACCACAGGCATGCCACATGGCACAATGGTGGATCCTGCAATTCAACATTATATATCCCGTGCTTTGTGCACCACATGGCCATGCATGCAAATAATCACAATTATTTGTTCCTATAAAGATGCTCTGATATGAATTCTATAGATGCAAGCCGATGTGATTGGCTACGTATGTGGCCATGTAGTGCATGCAATATAGGGCATAATTTTTCGTACAATTGGAGAGAGACCACAGTGTAGAAAAACTACGTGGTGATAGAGTTGGGTCTCCTTACATTTTTTTTCTTTTTTATAACTAAAATAGACTCACGTGCGTCACATCGCGTCGGGAATTAGTGACCGTTGCCTCCTCCCTCCAATTCCGTCAAACCCAGAGGAGGACATTCAACTGACTCGGTCTTCCTTCTTCCCTGCTCACAATACAAACTTGGGTCTCTTTGGGCATACATGGCGAAAATCACTCAAATAATTCCGCACAAAAATCTAACAAAACAAAGAACCAATCTTACCACCACCACCACCTCGAGTTCCGGCAAAACTCATGCTTCAAAATCCAATTCTTCATTTAGTTCGACCAACCACTCTTGGTTGAAAGAGGCCAAATCTCTGCATCAATGCCGCCGAGAGCCCTCCTCTTTGCGGTCTTCATCATCTCCTTCTCGATCTCTACCGGCGTACGAGCACAGGATGAGAGCAATGATGCACAGACAGCTGAACCATCAGCCGCAGACAATTGCATTGGAGTCTTCCTAACCTACACTTTGATGTCTCGCATGAAGGAGTACCCTTATGTCAAGAATGCATCAGCACAGTCCTATGCCTTCAAGTCCACCGCCACCTTATTGAATACAATGACAGAAGACCTCGTGGCATGGAAGATGTTCATTGGGTTTCAGCATGATGAGATCCTGGTGTCGGTGTCGGGGGCGGTGATCACAGATGGAACAGGCTATCCAGCCCATGTTGGAAATGGCACATCCTTGTCAGGCTTCCCGCAAACCAATCTTCTGAACGCCATTGACACCGCTGGGGACTTGACCCAGATTCAGGTGAAGGTCGACTTGATTGGGACGCAATTCGGAGTGAAGCCACCGGGAATCCCAATGCCGAAGACAATTAAATTGCACAATGATGGGTTTAGATGTCCTGCACCCTCTCACAAAGGTAAATATCATACTTGATAATTTGCGTTGTTTTATGATCGGCCCTTTTCCATTTTCCGAGCACAATGATGGGTATATCTGTTAGCATTAGGATTGATGATGATGGAATAGAAGAAGTTTTTGCATGGCAGACAGATATTTGATGTATAGTAGTGTTCATCCTTTTGGAGGTACGTACTCAAACATTTGAAAGCCATTTCATTGGATTATAGAACAAGAAAGAAAGTTATATCCCTTCTCTTCCAAGTTAATAGATGTGAACTCCATTTAATTGGTATTCAGCTTTTTCATGCTTATATGAACATATGAATAATGTTAACTATAAAATCTTTTATAAGGTGTGCATTTAGAAGTAGTCCAAAAAGAAAAGTATATTTCTATTTGATGAAACTGGAAACCAAAAGAAATTTTCTTTTTCATAAAGATGAAAACCATGTGCTTGCCAATTTAATTCTTTTGAGTGTAAGCCATCTAATTCCTTTGGTCCTCGTAGTCTGTAAAACTTGTTTTACATGCATTTGAATGCCAGTAACCTGAAAATTCGACCAATGTTAGAAATAAAGTAAGCTTTTTTAAGCCAAATATGCCCATATGCAAACTAATATGAGGTTGCAAATTAGAAATAATGGAGAAGAATTTAACTGAAGTTACTGATCTTGATTCATTTATTAAGAAAGAATGTGCTATATAACCTCTTATCAGTTTTACCATTTAGTGGAATCTCCCTTGTAATGAGACATTTTTGGCATGCTTGAAAGCATCATGTTTGTTGAATTACAAAGTTCCAGCACAGATCATTCCTTCCGTTGGACCATGGTACATGAGATACCATAAGAATTTATTGGAGATTGTCATCTGTGCTGCAGGAAGCCAGATGTATGTATGTTGTGTCAAAGACCCCAAATTCAAGGCCAAGACTAATACCACCAGGTTCCTTCCCCTTCAGAAAGGTGACCTCCTCATCTTCTACGATGTCATCCAAGCCTATGGAAACAACTACCTTGCCCAAGTGACCATTGAGAACAACAATACGATCGGCCGCCTCGACAACTGGAACCTCACATGGGAATGGAAGCGAGGAGAATTCATCCACAGCGTGAAGGGAGCCTACACCTTTAAAAAGGATGTCTACGACTGTATCTATGGAGAAGCTGGCAATTATTACGAGAGTTTAGATTTCTCACAGGTCATGAACTGTGAGAAGAAGCCCATCATTACAGACCTCCCTCCTGAGAGAGCCCACGACAACACCATTGGAAACATTCCTGATTGCTGTAAGAATGGCAGCCTCCTTCCATCCATCATGGATCCCAGCCAGTCCAAGGCAGTCTTTCAGGTCCAAGTGTTTAAGATTCCACCAGACCTCAATCGGACCGCCTTGTATCCTCCTCAGAACTTCAAGATCAATGGCTTCCTCAATCCAAACTACGTCTGCAGTCCACCGATCAGAGTTAGGCCATCGGAGTTTCCAGACCCAAGTGGTCTCATGTCAGAGACCATAGCACTGGCTACTTGGCAAGTTGCATGCAATATAACAAGGCCCAAGCGAAAGCATTCTGGATGCTGCGTCTCCTTCTCTGCCTACTATAATGACTCGGTTGTCCCCTGCAATACATGTGCTTGTGGCTGCGCCAAAGCAGCAGGTTGTGATCCAGATGCTCCTCCATTGCTTCTCCCTTCAGAAGCACTCCTGATCCCCTTTCAGAACAGAACGGCCAAGGCCAAAGCCTGGGCTGAGATCAAGCACCGTCGTCTCCCCAACCCGCTACCATGCGGGGACTACTGCGGAGTTAGCATCAATTGGCACATACTATCTAACTACCGGAATGGATGGACTGCAAGGATCACACTGTTCAATTGGGGAGACTACACTTTCAAGAACTGGTTTGCGGCAATTCGGATGGACAAAGCCTATCCTGGTTATGAGAAAGTGTATTCATTCAATGGTACAAAGCTAGATGAGTTCAAGAACACTCTCTTCTTCCAAGGATTGGAGGGTGCCAAAAACTTGTTGCCGGTGCAGGATGGGAAGAACCCTGCTGTTGATCCAAGCGTTCCTGGTAAGCAACAATCAGTTGTTTCATTTACAAAGAAGCAGACACCTGGTATTGATGTTCCGCGTGGGGATGGATTTCCAACAAGGTTGTATTTCAATGGTGAGGAGTGTGCCCTTCCTGATGACATACCACTAGGAGGTGGTCATCGACATAGTGTTAGTCTTCTATCCATAGTTTTGGTTGCAGTCATGGTGTTCGCACCGATAAAGGATAACTTGTGTTGATGGCCCACAGGGTGGTGAGATCAAGCCTTTGAGCATTGCTAGTCTTGCACTGTGTTTCCTAGGGGAATTCACTTTTGGATCGATTCTGGTAGTTCAGTGTTGTTACAAAATCTGCCGGTGACCCATCCAATGACTCGCTTGATAGACATGTTCATGAAACGATGCGAGAGGTGAAAAAATATGGGATAATTGAGTTAGCAGATTGATACTAACAAGATTCCATTCTGCCGGCCGTAGGTAAATTAGGACAGATTTTTATGGTGATACAGAGGCCAGCAAATGGTACTGTACCATTACTTGCTTAGATGTATATTTATGCATTTCTTTTGTAGCTGTGCATCTTTAAAAAAATTTTGAGGTGAAAAGGACTACTGTTGCTTTTCAATTTTTACAGCACCGTGCTCTTGTTGTTTCACAAAGGGTTGTACATCTGTAAATGCTGAGAGTAGGTGACTTTGACCTCCTCTTTTGATCAGATATATTGGCTCTGATCTCACATCTAAAATATCATTAATGATAAATGAGAAATTATGACATCCTATTTTCTCAAAAAATTTTGAAAAAAAACGGAAGAAAGGGGAGAAGATAGGATGTCTGTAATTTGGTTTCTTTATTTTTCCGGACATTTTCAGATAACATGCATGAGAGAGGCTCTGTTTGTTGGTGCACATGATCACTGCAAGAGAACTTTGGCTTTTATGAAGATTGCAAGATGAAGGACTCATAAATTATTTATGCTTTGTCCTTTATGAAGCTTTTGTCTCCTTGGTCCGTCTGAAGTGAAGTCGGCATGTTGAGACACAAAAGGTAAACTCAAGCTGAGCATCAGCATATTGATCCAGAATATATCAATAGAAAGGGAAACAGGAGTACATGGTAAAGTGGAAAATTGAAAAGCGAATACCGAATTTTTCAATAGTCTTTCTTTTAGGACCCATTCTTTTATGGATAAATATCATAAAAAGGTTAATAAATTTTTTTATTGATCAGCTTACCCATATTCTCATGCTTTTTAAGATGGATAAGTTACTTTTCTATGGATAGCATTTATCAATGACATGAAAAAATTTTATCAATGATATGAAAAAAATTTTATCCACTAAGAGGAATGCTAAATCATTTTTCCATTAACAAGTAAAATAGGTATCTAATTTTATATCTAAAATATCTCATCCTCATTTCTGATGCCTCCATCATTCAATGCTCAATAATTCAGTCATCCACTTTCTCTAAATCTAAAACGTAAAAGGAATATTATAGAAAATATGAATAAAATTTAGCAACTTACCTAGAAAAATAGTAATACAAAAGAACATGAGTAACAGATTTTGAAGTCACTTTTTCATATATAAAAAAATATAGATAAATTATTTTTCTATCTAAATATTGTATGAAAAATATTTATCTAGAAAATATAGATTCTTAAGTAAATTTTTTACCTACAAAAAAGCAGACCCTTGAGTTAAAGGAGTTTCCAAAAAATCGGTGGTCCAAAAGATTTGACCATTGCTCTTACTAATCCACATGTACATATAGCACACGTGGAGCCCAAAGTGGTCAATAGCTGTGAATAATACATTGTACATAAACTCTTCTTCATACACCATTAATAAAAACTAGGTGGTAATCACATCCCACTTTACATGAAAAAAAAAATAGTCAACATGTGCTGCTTACTTTGTGTGATGGTCTCATGATAATTTTTGAGCAAAAGGAGACTACTATGAGATGTCCACAGTGGTCACCTGTCATTATGCAAGATTAAAAGATATACAATGTACAGTAGTGGATAAGTTTTATGTACAAAGTAGAAAGTAAAGAAATTCAGCTGGGCCTCTTGTCAGAATAATATCTCCTTCAAATCAAAATGCAGAAAGAACAAGACTTTAAGCATCCGCTAAAAAAAGTTCCTTTGAAGAGAAATCTCCATGAAACAAAAGTGGACTTGTGGGAGGACAAGGTAGAGTACAGATTATGGATGAATAGCTCTGGTGCAGATTGCAAAGAAAACCTCCAACTTGTGAGACGATAAGTGAGACTCAGAGGAAGCGAGCATGGCAGACCTATGGGAGCAATGATCTCATGTCGGGTCATAGTTATCCAGCAAGTAACCTCATCATCATCTCAGATTAAGTGGCAAAGAAAGCCGACAGTTACCCAAAGGATCCAAGATGGAGAGAAGACTCAGAAGAAAGCAAACAAGAGAAATATCATAGAAATGTCCACTAAATCCATTTCTTCATCATTGTCTCTTGAACAAGGCAGCTTTTAAGTTAGCAAGAAGCAACCCAAAGCCAGATAAGTCCTTTTCTTTTGCAAGAATGGATCAGTCTTGGACTAAGTTCCAAGTTTTTTTGGCCGGATTCTCAGGAGAAGCCAATCTATGAAGAAAAATCTGAGCATTAACCTACACAATTATTCAACACCAAACCAATGAATGTAAATAATTTATTCTCAACAGATCCAAGTCAACAGGTGCTGCCACCTTCATTTGCAGCTTGTCGGGTTAAAAGCAATTTAGAATCAACCAAGGAATCTAATGTCAAGGCAGGAATCTTTGAATAGTCTCTCATGAACAGTATTGATACAAAGTGAAGTTGGCAACATTGTCTATCAATTATATATGATGTCAGGAGACTTGCAAGTAATTCAATAATAAATTAGAGGTCTGTGAACACCTTCCCATTGTTAAACATCCTTCCTCTATTTTGGGATATACCTCCATATTTGGGATGTGTCTATTTGGGAAGTATTGGCTGGGTATAGCTGTATGATGGATTAGTATTTATCTTGTACAAGCTCTTAGATGTATATTTAATGGGACAGACCCCAAGCATAATGAGGTAGTTTAAAATCCTCAACATGGTGTCAGAGCCATAACCATCTCCATTCTCTTCCATTCCCCTCCCGTTCCTAACTTTTTTCATCCTATACCCACCACCCTTCCCCACCACCTATCAATCTCATGATCAAAACTCAATCACTCCACCACCCAAAATCCCCACTGCAACCTCAATCCCTTCATCCAAAATCAGCCTTGCTCACTGTCCCTTTCACCCAAAAACAAATCCCCAACTTCTCCAATCCCTGAAAAAATCCTGGTGATCTGCTCGCCCGCTCTCGCCCACGCCATCTTGCTGAGCCCCTTCGTCTTCCTTGTAGTCTCTCTCTCCCTCCTTCTCTTGTCTCTGCCAACGATGTCGTCTTCCCAGGGCCGAAGGGGGTCTCTCCCACGGATGAGCCATGACGACAATGGTGGCCCTCTTGTAGTCCCCCATTCGAACTTGATCTGTCTGCACCGCTCTTCATCCGGTTGTCGAACCATGCTGACCAACTGGAGCTCCCCTCCCGTGCCACCTTCCCAGATCCAACGCCTCCCCCAACTCTTCTTCTCTCCTGAGGCCTCTTATCTGAACCAGCCCAATTGAACTGGTCCACACCAAGAACACCGGCTCAGCTAGGGTCCCCTCTATCCTATTTGGGCTGAATCCCAAATCATTCAAGTCAGCTCCATTTTACTGTGTTCTTGAGCATTGTACTCATAATGACTGAAGTGGCCAACCAATTGTGGTCAAGCTTGATGGGACCAATTACAGCCAATGGTCCTTCATTATGAAGATTTTTTTAAAAGGACGGAGGCTTTGAGAGTATGTTACTGGTAACATTCTATATCCAATCAAACCTGACGATTCTTTTGCTCAATGGAAAATCGATAACAACAAGTTTATGACATAGATTTCAAATACTGTCAATACATCTATCAGCCTGCAATTCAACAAGTTCGACACCGCAAAGGAGGTTTGAAACTTCATCACCAAGCAGTACAATCACACAAATTTTGTCCTCAAATACAAGCTCGAACTGGACATTCACAATCTCAAACAACAATCGGAGTTATCAATGGCTGATTTTTCATTCTCAGATGTCTTTGATTTGGGATCAACTTTCCCTAATGGAGCCCAATTGAACCCATAATGCTGAACTCTATTATCAGTTTCGTGAAGAATTCTACCTAGTCTAGTTTCTAATGGCTCTTCATAATGAATTTGAGTTTGTTCGAGCCTCTATTCTATACAGATCTCCTCTTCCATCTATTGATACTGTCCTTTTTGAGTTGATTACTGAAGAAACTCGAAAGAAGATCATCTCCTCCAACCTTAATGGTTCTCTTATTTTGGCTGCACGGATCAAATCGAAGGATCTATCTCAAATCCAGTGCCACTCATGCAAGAAGTTTGGCTACGTCGCCCATAATTGTCCTAATCAGACATCTAGTTCTCGACCTCTATTTGATTCTTAATTTCAAGATGTGTCTTCTACACAGTGTACCTACTGTAAGGAAGTTGGATATGTTGTTTGAAATTATCCCCATCCAAACTCCAACAACATACGAGCGAAGACTCGAAGTCCTGGAGATCGCCCCTCCTCCACTACTGCTACTATCATACCGGCGCCTACAGCACAAGCAGCCACATCTCTTACTGTCGATGATATCCAAACAATGATTCATCAGACTCTCTCTATTCGTAATACTATAGCCTCATCTTCTTCTGAGTACACCACCATTTTGCCAAGTAAGTCATTGGATAGGTGGTTTTTTGATTCTAGTGCCTCCAACCATATGACCTTTACCTCCAACATTTTTCAACATATTTTTTCTCTTCATTCTCCACCTCATATTCAAATTGCAAATGGATCATTCATTACCGCCAACTATAGTGGAACCATTCATTCTCATAACCTATCCCTTTCTGATGTTCTTCTTGCTCCCCAACTTTTTATGAACCTTATTTCTATCGGTCAACTATGTGAAAGAAGACACAATAACTTTTTCTCCTTTTGGCTTTGTTGTACAAGATTGCTCGATGGGGAAGAAAGTTGGAATAGGCCATAAGATTGATCGTTTGTTTCTTCTGAATAAGCTTTATGTTTCTCATATTTTTGATATTCACTCACTCGTTGCTATTTCTTCTACTGACTCCTCTTTTATGTTTTGGCACAACCGTTTAGGTTATCTTTTTTTTTCAAAATTATCTTAATTAGTTAACAAAAGATTATTAGGTTCTGTCTCTGTAATAAAAGAATCATGCTGTGTTAACTGCAAATTATCTAAACAATTTACTTTACCTTTTTCTTTAAGTCAATCTCCTACTACTGCCTTCTTTGATCTTATTCATTCTGATGTCCAGGATTTTGCCCCTTTGTCTTCTATGGGTGGCTCTAGATATTATGTTATTTTTGTAAATGATTTCACTCGCTACACATGGCTCTATCTTTTACATACTTATTCTGATGTTTTAAAAGTTTATACTAAATTTGCCACCATGATTAAAACATAATTTTCTAAACATATAAAAGTTCTTCGTTCTGACTCTGGTGGTGAATATCTTTCCAATACCCTCAATGAGTACCTTAAATCCTGGGGTACTATTTTGCAGTTATCATATGTTGAAACTCTACAACAAAATGGTGTGTCCGAAAGAAAACACCATCATATTGTTGAAACCATCTTTCCTCTTCTGTCCCACTATCCCAAAAGTATTTTGAGGCGAAGCCATGAACACTACTGTATATACAATCAATCGCTTTCCTTCTCGTGTCCTTTGTGATCTCTCATCCTTTGAATGACTTTATAACTCCCCTTCTTCCTATGACCATCTTTGTGTGTTTGGATGTACTTGCTTTCTTCTTCTTCCCAAATGTGAGTGTGACAAATTGTCCAAGAAAAATGCAATCTGTGTTTTTTTAGGCTATGGGATCCAACAAAAAGGATATCGATGCTATGATCTCAAAACTCATAGATTATGCATTTCTAGGCATATCATCTTCTGGAAGAATATTCTATTTTTCTCCTTACCTCACAAAAAGTCTCTATTTCCCTATAGAGAACCTCTGCTTGATCCTTTTTTCCATCATGCACCATTGCTTGAAGAATATGAACAACCTAGCTAGTCTGCTATCTCTCCAACTAGCAATTCTTCTACGAGTAATCTAACAGCACCCGAGAAACGATATCCTACTCGCTCTCATACTATACTAGCTCATTTCAAAGACTATCACTATTACTTGTCCACCATTTTGTCACTTTATGAATCCAAGTCCTATCAAGAGGCATCATCTAATCCTTCCTGATAGAATGCTATGACAGAAAAACTTGAGGTACTACAGAAAATCGATATATGGGACCTAGTTGACCTACCTCCTGAAAAATCGATCGTGGGCTATAAATGGATCTACAAGATAAAAACTAAGATTGATGGTTCCATTGAGCACTATAAGGCTTGTCTTGTTGTCAAAAGCTTCACGCAGGAGTATGGCATCGACTATGAGAAGACTTTTGCTCTTGTTGCTCGTATGACCTCTATTCGTACTCTACTTACAGTAGCCACCACCAAATAGCGATCCCTACATCAACTTGATGTTAAGAATGCCTTTCTTCATGGAGATCTATCTGAAGAAGTGTATATGATGCCACCTCCTGATTTACCTCATTAGCCTACTCAAGTCTGTAAACTCCATCGTGCACTTTATAGTCTCAAACAAGCACCTTGAGCTTGGTTCAAAAAGTTTCAAACCACTCTTCTTCGTTATGGATTTCTCCAAAGCCTTCATGATTCTGTCTTATTCTATCGATGCTTTTCTCGTGGGATTGTTCTCCTTCTTCTTTATGTCGATGATATGGTTGTCACTGGTAGTGACCCTCAAGACATTCATGATACTAAGCAAGACCTGCACAAGTGCTTCGAGATGAAAGATCTTGGCTTATTGCAATTTTTTCCTAGCATCAAAGTCAACTATCAGTCTGATAGTCTCTTCCTTTCTTAGGCTAAGTATGCATCCGACTTGCTTATTCATGTAGGTCTAACAGACAATAAGACTACCGACACCCCTTTGGAGTTAAATTTGAAGCTTCAACCTACTGATGGCAAAATTATTGCTGATCACTTCTGGTATCGACAGCTCGTCGTCAGTCTCAAGTACCTCACTATCACTCGATCAGATATTTCTTATACAGTTCTTATCAGTCAGTTCATATCTGAGCTCGTTCTGTTCACTATGCTTCCATACGTACTTCGGATCACGCAGTATACTAAGGGCACGCTCCATCGTAGGCTTCTCTTTTCCTCTTCTGATCTCACTCTTCGTACTTACTTTGATGCTAACTAAGCTGGAGATGTCACTGATCGTCGCTCCACTACTAACTATTGCATCTTCTTGGGACATTCTCTAATTATCTGAAAAAATAAAAAGCAATCAGTTGTATCTCGTTTTAATGTAGAAGTTGAATATCGTGCCCTTGCTCATACTACTACTGAGATCATCTAGCTTTGCTGGCTCCTTAATGATAAGGATGTGCAATTATTCTCTCCAACACCCATTTATTGTGTAGCCATTGTGCTATCCAAATCACACACAATGCTATTTTTCATGAGCGCACCAAATACTTGAAATTGATTGTCACTTTACTCGCCACCACTATCAGCAACAGACTATTGACCTACCTCATATTTCTTCAATTGATCAAGTTGCTAATTTACTTACAAAATCACATTATAGGGAGTGCTTCCAATATTTTCTCTCCAAACTTCATCTGCAAGAAGCATCTTTAGTTAGAGAGGGGACATTAAACGTCCTTCCTCTATTTTTGGATATGCCTCCATGTTTGGGATGTATCTATTTAGGATGTGCTCCTATTTGGGATGTATTGGCTAGGCATAGCTGTATGATGAGTTGGTATTTACCTTATACAAGCCCTTGGATGTAGATTTAATAGGGTAAACCCCAAGCATAATGAAGTAGTTTAAAATCCTCAACACCCATCAATAATAAAGTAAAATGATACAGGTCCCGCCGACTTATATGAAGCAATCGAGATGAGGACATATGTAAATCTAGAATTACTGAGTCATCTCTAACCTCAACGACAAAGTGAAGTCCGCAACTTGGGGTGAGTTCATATGTGAAGCTTTGTGAGTCCACCTTGAATCCATGGCAACCACCAAACTCCCCACGCTCAAGGCTGTGATAACCCCTTGGCTAGCCCCATCCCTTCTTCCATCCTAGTCTACTATCCCTAACCCACCTGATTCCCTTATTCCAATCATGAGTCCACCGCCAAGGGTGGTGATTATGCTGGGGGCAATGGTCCAACTCTTCTACTACAAGCCCTGCAAACATCTACATTTCAAGTTTAATCCCTTTGTTTTTCCCTCCTAGAAAAGATTAAAAAGGTTCAAAACCATTGTTTTAATCTACAACCTAAAGCTTTGCATAGATTTAGCCCCTCTTTTGCCTAGGATCCTTTAACCTTTTGCTTTAATTCCTTTCTTGTGCTTTTCCCATCCCGTTCTGCTTTATTAAGGACTCACCGGCACAGAAGAAGGCACCATTCCTTTTCTTGGTGAAGCCGTGGTCCTTCTGTGACTCGGCTTCTCCTCATAGCCTCCCAATTTGGGCTAGATTGAATCTTGTTGGTGTTCCTTCCTTTGATTGGGACGTTGAGTCAGTGAGGAAGATGATCGTTGATTTCTGCCTGCTGGAGCGAGCTAGCACAAAGACTTTGGTTGGGAGGGATCTCTCGTCTTTTGAAATCCTTGCTCATTATCAGAGCTTGGACGATATTAGGAGGCCTATTACGATGAGGTGATGCCAAACATAATATATCACGCCCCGAACCCATTATCAGGATCGAATACGTGATGGCCGCATACACATTAGAGTAAGACACTAAAAAATATACAAGGTCTTAAAATTTTTTATCATCTCAATATTTTAGAATAATATTGATCTCAATTCATAACAAATATTTTAAATATCAAACCTTATATAATTTATAAAACTTGATCATCCAACTATTATTGATAATGCTTTATCTAATTGACCCTTTCAATCGTGATTCAAATCATAGCCAATTGCATGTATCCCGTAACTCTGAAAAAGAAAAGAGGAAGAAGAAGAATAGTGTAAGCTTTGCAGCCCAGTAAAAATCCCATTACACATGCACCAATATAATAATATAATTCAAAAATAATAAATAAATATAAATCATAACATCTCATGTCAGGCATATAATATAATTCAATAGTTATATGAACATATATATCACAAATCATATATTATCACAACTTCATCATAAATATTACGTGTATGTTCATATGAATCATCAATTATATTTCATTAATTTTTTTTTTCAACTCAGTTATCATCTTTTAGTTGAACTAATCATGGTCATGCTTCGACTTGTGACTTGTAAACCATAAACCACATTTAGATCTATGGCGGCAATCTATACTAGCCGCACTTCGACTTACAGTGATAATCTATAATAACCATACTTTCACTATAAGAATATTGAATATGAGCGACGGCCTTAGTGACAGAAAAAAATTCTGTCGCTAATATAATTCAAAATCGATCATAAATTTTACCGTCGCTAATAGTGTTAGTGACAGTAATATAATTATCAACGATGACAAATGCCGTCGCTAAAAATATTTAAATTTTTTAAATTTTTTATAATATTTAAATATAAAATAATTATTAGCGATGATGAATTAGGGTTATTAGTGACGAAAATCTTACGATCGCTAATAATTTTTTTAAAAAAATTGAATAATAATTTATAAAAATAATTTTTTTTAAAATATTATTAGCGATCGAGTGAGCGACGGTGATATTTTTCCATCACTAATAATTCAGAAAATAATTTGGATTCAATTCGAACCCGATTCGAATCCAATTCAAAACTTCATCAAATCTAATTTAATTAGGCTTTGAATCTAAATCCTACTTAGATTATAAAATCTAATTAATATTAAAATAAATCAAAATTAATTAAATTAAATCTGATTTAAATTAATTAAAATAAAATAGTTTTTAATTTGGATTCAATTCAAATCAAATTCGAACCCGATTTGAATCCAATTCAAAATTCTGTCAATCCTAACTCAAGTAGACTTTGAATATCGAAGTTCTACTTGAATTATAAAATTCAATTACCTTTAAATTAAATTAAATATAATTAAATTTAATCTGATTTAAATTAAGTAGGAGAAAATAGTTTTCAATTTGGATTTAATTCGAATCTAATTCGAACTCGATTCGAATTCAATTCGAAATTCTGTCAAACCTAATTCAATTAAATTTTGAATTCAAATCATAATTAGATTGTAAAATATAATTATCCTTAAATTAAGTCAAACCTAATTAAATTTAATCTGATTTAAATCAATTAGGAGAAAATAGTTTTTAATTTTTGTTCAATTCGAATCCGATTTGAATTCGATTCGAATACAATTCGATATCCTATCAAACTTAATTCAATTAGGCTTTGAATTCAAATCCTATTTAGATTATAAAATTTAATTAATCTCAAATTAAGTCAAGCCTACTTAAATTAAATCTAATTTAAATCAATTAAGACTTGATCCGTAATTCAATTCGAATCCGATTCAAATCCAATTTGAAATCCTATCAAACCTAATTCAATTAGATTTTGAATCTAAATCCTATTTGAATTATAAAATTTAATTAGCCTCAAATTAATTTAAATCTAATTAAATTAAATCTAATTTAAGTCAATGAAAACTTAATCCATGATTCAATTTGAATCCAATTCGAATCTGATTCAAATCTAATTCAAAATCTTGTCAAATCTAATTCAATTAGGCTTTGAATCCAAGTCCTACTTGAATTATAAAATCCAATTAGCCTCAAATTAAGTCAAACCTAATTAAATTAAATTTGATTTAAATTAATTAAGACTTGATCCATAATTCAATTCGAATCTAATTCTAAATCTTGTCAAACCTAATTCAATTAGACTTTGAATCCAAGTCCTACTTGAATTATAAAATCCAATTAGCCTTAAATTAAGTCAAGCCTAATTAAGTTAAACCTGATTTAATCAATTAAAACTTGATCCTGTTGCTCCTAGATTGATTTTGATGATTACAAAGCAGATTGAAGGGATACAAATAATTTTAAAATGAAAAAGTCCTTATGCTCTTCAAGGGCAAAATCATAATTTCACTAAAATTCTGATTTGATAGTATCATTTGATAGAACAAATGATTTGTAAACTATTGGTGAAAATTTCATTGTATTTGGACTTATATTTTTGAAGTTATGAAGGTTTGAAGTGCATGAGTCGACTCATGAGTCAACTCATGGCACTGTGAGCTGTTTGGCACGCAAAAAAATTCCATGGCATGCTGAATTTTTGACTTGGCACGACCTGTGAGTCGACTCATGAGTCGACCCACAAGCATGAGTCGACTCATGAGTCGACCTCTGCTGATTTGAGCCGAAAAATCCAGAAATCAGACCTTCTGGTCTGTGCAACAGAAGTCGACTCATGAGTCGACTCCTGATGCATGAGTCGACTCATGAGTCGACCCCTGCGACGAAAATGTCAGCAACGGCTATTTTTTTGTCCGTTTTAATTGCCATTTATGCTTCCTAAAATTGCTCTAACGGCTCTTTATCTACCTAAATTATTTTTCTTGCTTCTAATGCTACAAAATGCTTTAAATGATGAAAGAAATTGCAGATTAAATAGCGGATCAAATGTGAAATCAAAAAGGAGAAGAACAGAAGAGAGGATCCGAAATTTGCACGAAAAAGCCTGAGATCAACGAAAAATCCAAAAAGAAAAAGAGAGAGGATCCACAATATACCAGAGAGATTGTGAAAGAGAAAAGCAAGAGCTTTCAAGGAGAGAATCCTTCACGCCTATTGTTTCAACCTTGATCTAGAGATCGTTCAAAGCTTTCAAGAGATCTTCAATCAACAATCAACCTCTTCTCAAGCATTCAAGCGTTCATCCACTTTGAGAAAATCTGGAAAAAGGGGTTCTTCATTTGAGTAAAATTTTTATTGTTATATTCGCTCATTTAAAGGAGCTGTTATTGTATTAATCTGTGCTCTAAATATTCTTACTCTTTGTGAGTTTTTGTTCTTGTTTTTGGAGGATTTCCAAAACAAGGAAAGGTTGATCCGAACCTGAAATCGGAGTATTTTGGGTTTACTTGTACCCGGAAAAAAGTGATCTAGTTGGGGATAGCTAGTGTCGGAGTTTTCGACGTTTTGTATTCGGGTTGAATACAAAGGATAGTGGATTGAAATTCTCAAGTAGGATCTTGGGAGTGGATGTAGGTGCAAGGTTAGCACCGAACCACTATAAATCCTTGTGTTTGTGGTGTGCTTTATCGCTTTACTTTATATCTTTATTATATTCTTGCATTCCTGCTTTAGGTATTTAATATTGAATTAAAATCTTTGTCTTGTTCATTATAAGAAATTAATTAAGTAATCGGTTGGGCTTAAAATTTTTAGAAACCCAATTCACCCCCCCTCTTGGGTTGCATAGCTGGGCAACAAGTGGTATCAGAGCCGGTGCTCTAGCCCTTCTTTGATCTAATAATCAAAGAGCCAAAGATCTATGGCAACCCATGTTGGTACTTCTCTAGCCGAGGGGCAATCAACAAACCGACCTCCACTTTTCAATGGGTCTAATTACACCTATTGGAAAGCTCGGATGAAGATTTTCATACAAGCACTTGACTATGATATGTGGAGTATCATAGTGAATGGTCCTCACACACCCACCAAGATTATAGATGGTGAGGAATCAACCAAACCCGAGAAAGAATGGGATGAGGTTGACAAGAAATTGGCACAATTAAATGCCAAAGCCATGAATGTTCTTTATTGTGCACTAGATGCAAGTGAATTTAATCGCATTTCTACTTGTGCATCTGCTAAAGAAATATGGGATAGGTTAGAAGTAACCCATGAGGGAACAAATCAAGTAAAAGAGTCTAAAATAAACATGCTTGTACATAAATATGAATTGTTCAAAATAGAGCATGATGAGTCCATAACTGCTATGTTTACTCGTTTTACTGATATAATCAATGGTTTAAAGAGTCTTGGCAAATCTTATACTAACAGTGAACTTGTAAGGAAGATTCTCAGGTCACTGCCAAGAACTTGGGAAGCCAAGGTGACTGCCATCCAAGAAGCAAAGGACTTGAACACTCTACTCTAGAAGAGCTTCTTGGATCCTTGATGACTCATGAACTTAGCATGAAGCAACATCAAGAGGATGAAATCAAAAAGAAAAGAACCATTGCCCTCAAATCCACAACTTCGCCTGATTATGAAACGGATGAATCTGAAGATGAAGAACAGGATGAAGAGATGGCTCTCATCACCCGAAATTTAAGCAATTTCTAAGAAAAAGGAAACAGGGGATGAGAAAAAATTCACAAAAGGGGATCAAAGCAAAGAAAAGGAGAAAGATCAACCCCCTATATGCTACGAGTGCAAGAAGCCAGGACATTTCAGATCCGAATGTCCACAATTGAAGAAAGGTCCAAAGAAGTTCAAAAAGAAGGCAATGATGGCGACCTGGAGTGCGAGTGATGACTCAAGCTCCGATGAGGAAACCTCAACAGAACAAGCCAATCTGTGTCTGATGGCACATAAAATGAGGTAACTTCTGAATCCACTAGTGAATTTACTTTTGAAGAATTGCATGAAGCATTCTATGATTCAATTGATGAATTAAAGAAACTAGGGAAGAAAAACAAAGAGCTGAAATTGGAAAATCAGTCCTTAGTGAAACAAGCTGAAAATCTTTCAATTGAAAAATTCACCTTGATTCAAGAAAATCAAAACTTAAAGATAAATGAACAAGCTGAAATCTATAGTAGATAAGTTCACCTTAAGTTCAAACAAACTAAATATGATCCTTGAAAATCAGAAAGCTATATATGATAAGGCTGGACTTGGTTATAAACCCCTGAAGAAACAAAAATTTCTGAAGGATATTTATGTAAATTATTCAAGTAACAAGTCTACAAATATTACTTGTTTTAAATGTGGAAGAATAGGACATAAATCATATACATGTCTTATTAACAAATATGCAAACACAAAGAAAATATGGGTTCCAAAAGGAACCATTCTGACTAACCTGAAAGGACCCAAGAAAGCTTGGGTACCTAAGACAGAAACTTGATCTTTGCTTGCAGGTGTGTCTAGCATCCCAAGAAGGAAACAGGAAATGGTATCTTGACAGTGGATGCTCGAGACACATGACTGGTGATGAATCACAATTCATCACGCTTGATGCTAAGGATGGAGGGATGGTCACCTTTGGAGATAATGGCAAAGGAGAGATCATCGGGATAGGTAACATTGGTATCACTCCCTCCAAATACATTGAGAATGTTTTATTGGTTAAAGGTTTAAAGCATAACTTACTTAGCATTAGTCAATTCTGTGATAAAGGGTATAAAGTAAGTTTTGAATCATCTGTTTGCATTGTGACGAGTCCTATTAACGATGGCATTAAATTTATAGGACATAGGCATGGCAATGTTTATATGGTAGACTTGAATGATTTAACTAAATTAGACATGCAATGTCCAGTTTCCTTAAATGCTAAAATAAATGAGACTAGTTGGCTGTGGCATCATAGACTTGCACATATTAGCATGTATTTCTTTCAAAATTAATCAAAAAGGATTTAGTTCTCGGTTTGCCAAAATTGAATTTTGAAAAGGATAGAATTTGTGATGCATGCCAATTAGGTAAACAAACTAGAGTATCATTTAAATCCAAAAACACTGTTTCAACTTCTAGACCTTTAGAGCTCTTACATATGGATTTATTTGGACCAACCAGAACCACTAGTCTAGGAGGAAAACGATATGGATTTGTAATAATAGATGATTACTCTCGTTTTACTTGGGTTTTCTTTTTAGCTCACAAAAATGAAACTTTTCAAATTTTCACTAAATTTCATCGAAAAGTCACTAATGAAAAAGGGTTTTCAATTCAAAATATTAGAAGTGATCATGGAACAGAATTTGAAAATCATGACTTTGAAAATTTTTGTGATGAAAATAGAATTGGCCATAACTTCTCTGCTCCTAGGACACCCCAACAAAATGGGGTAGTTGAAAGGAAAAACAGAACCTTAGAAGAAATGGCCCGTACCATGCTTTGTGAAAGCAACCTTCCAAGATATTTTTGGGCGGAAGCTATTAACACAGCATGTTACATTTTAAATCATGCTTTAATTAGATAATTTTTAAAGAAAACCCCCTATGAACTTTGGAAAGGAAGAAAACCTAATATTGCCTATTTTCATGTTTTTGGTTGCCGATGTTTTGTATTAAATAATGGAAAAGAAAAACTTGGTAAATTTGATGCAAAATCAGATGAAGCAATCTTTCTAGGTTACTCCTCCACTAGTAAAGCATTTAGAGTTTTCAACAAAAGAACTTTAATAGTTGAGGAGTCCATACATGTTGTCTTTGATGAATCTAACGATCTTCCTTCAAGGAAGAATGAGGGTGTTGATGATGCAGATCCACTAATAGAAGGTATGAAGGAGATCACTCTGAAAAATTCAGCAACTCCAGAAGACAAGGATCAAGAAGACAAACAAAATGAGAAAGGTGAAGAAATTCAAGAACAACCTCAAGGTACAAATGACTTACCCAAGGAATGGAGGTATGTTCACAACCACCCTAAGGAGTTAATAATTGGTGATCCTATGCATGGGGTAAAAACACGTTCTTCACTTAGAGATGTACTTAATCTTTTGTTTTTGTATCTCAACTTGAACCTAAAACTTTTGAAGAAGCTAAAATGATCATAACTGGATTAATGCTATGCAAGAAGAACTTAATCAATTTGAAAGAAATAATGTTTGGACCTTAGTGAAAAGACCTAAAGATTATTCAATAATTGGCACAAAATGGGTCTTTAGAAATAAATTAGATGAGCATGGAAATGTAATTAGAAATAAAGCAAGACTGGTTGCTAAGGGATATAATCAAGAAGAAGGAATTGATTTTGATGAAACCTTTGCACCTGTTGCTAGATTAGAAGCTATTAGACTTCTACTTGCATATGCTTGCTTTATGAATTTCAAGTTATTTCAAATAGATGTTAAAAGTGCATTTTTAAATGGATATATTTCTGAAGAAGTATATGTAGAACAACCCCCTGGATTTGAAAATCATGCTTTTCCCAATCGTGTCTTTAGATTAAATAAAGCTTTATATGGTCTAAAACAAGCACCTAGAGCATGGTATGAAAGGCTAAGCAAATTTCTACTAAATAATGATTTCTCAAGAGGCAATGTAGATACAACCCTATTTATTAAAAGAAACCAAAATGATATGCTAATTATACAAATTTATGTTGATGACATAATTTTTGGGTCTACTAATGAATCCCTTTGTCAAGACTTTGCTAAGCTTATGCAGGGAGAGTTCGAGATGAGCATGATGGGAGAACTCACCTTCTTCCTCGGACTCCAAATTAAACAATCAAAAGAGGGAATCTCCATCACCCAAAGCAAGTACACCAAGGAACTACTCAAAAGATTTGGAATGGAGAACTGCAAACCAATTGGCACACCAATGAGTCCCTCAAGTAAGCTTGACAAGGATGATGAAGGTAAAAGCGTAGACTTAAAATACTATAGAGGTATGATTGGCTCATTATTATATCTAACTGCAAGTAGGCCTGATATCATGTTTAGTGTTTGCTTATGTGCTAGATATCAATCTAATCCTAAGGAATCTCATTTGAATGCTGTTAAAAGAATCCTTAGATACTTAAATGGTACACAAACTATAGGGCTATGGTACTCTAAGGACTCACAAATTAATTTATTAGGATATTCAGATGCTGATTTTGTTGGATGTAAATTAGATAGAAAAAGCACAAGTGAAACTTGCCAATTTCTTGGAGTTAACCTAATCTCATGGTTTAGCAAGAAACAAAATTCGGTGGCACTATCTACGGCTGAGGCTGAATCATTGCAGCTGGAAGTTGTTGTGCTCAAATCTTATGGATTAAGCAACAACTCGAAGATTTTGGAATCAAACTTAATGAAACACCAATAAGATGTGACAATACAAGTGCCATAAATCTATCTAAAAATCCAATACAATACTCAAGATCTAAACATATTGAAATAAGACATCATTTTATAAGAGAACATGTTCAAAACAAAAATATAATTCTTGAATATGTTAGCACTGAAAATCAATTAGCTGATATCTTTACAAAGGCCCTTAGTGAGGATAGATTCTGTGAAATTAGAAGAAATCTAGGAATTCTAGATCCATTTGCCTAAAATTTCTCAATTTCCAAAGAATTGATTAGAGCTCAATTTTCAACATCTATCCTGGTCCCAAAAGCTCAGATTTATCACTCTAAAAACTTATCATTGAGCAAAATTCCTTCTCCCAAAATTTTGAATTTTTCTGGAATTTATTTGCATTTTTGCTGAATTTCTGAACTTCATGAGTCGACCCCCATGAGTCGACTCAATGGCAAACTTGTAAATCCCACAAACTTCCCACGGGCTCATTGTTTTTAAACGGGAACCCTGTTTGTGAGACGACTCATCGTCTTCCTTCCGAAAGCCGTTCTTTCCAACTCTTTCTTGCTCCAAATCCAAGGATTTATCTCGAGGCAATTCTCCCTCCTACTCTCCACCAAAAATCGTCTCCTTGGAAAAGAGATTTCTCGTGCTTTCTTGCATTGCTCGGCGTGGTTGGAACGTGCCCTAGCACTTCATCGAACTTCCAAAATCCACTTCTTTTCTCCACTAAAATTCCTCTTTACTCTCTTGTGATCCCTCCTCCTCTCAATTCAAGTCTTCTTGTCTGCTACTTTATTGGATATGGCTCCAAAGATGAAGCTTCCCCAAAGAAGAAAATCAATCCGTGAGCCTGAAGAAGTTGTCCGAAAGAAAAGGCATGCTCAGTCTTCAACTGCTTCCACTCCAGTTTCAGTACCTGCTCAAGGTCTCTCTCAATCCTCCATAAGCCCCAGTGTAAATCCTCTTTCTGATAGAAAAGTAGAAACCGGGAAAAATATAGATTTTCGGTTCTTTGAGAAAGAAGGCTTTACTTTTGCAAGTAAGATCAAAAATCAAGGATGGGAACTCTACTGCTCCCTTAAGGAAGTCACCTATGTTGATCTAGTCAGAGAGTTCTACCAGAACCTAAATTATGGAAACAGGTCTGTGACTTCAACAGTCAAGGGGATTGACATATGCTTGGATTCTAGGATATTGGGAGATATACTTCAGTTGCCTAGTGAAGGATACTCATATATGGAACTCCCAATTAAAGAAAAAGGGATCAGAATTATCTTAGGAGAAGCTTTTTCAGGAAGTTTAAACAAATTGGAAGCAAAGCTATTATCCATTGAGATGAGGGTCCTGCATCAGATTGTAACAAAACTCTTTTTTCCTAGGAGTGGTAGACATGACTTACTGTCTGGCAAAGATGTATGTGTCATGTTTCATATCATCACTCAGACCCCCCTAAACCTCCCTGCACTTATGATAGAGGCCATGAGAGAAACTTTGAACAGATCCAAGGCACACTTGCCTTATGGTATGGCCCTTACTAGGGTATTTAGGAGGTTTGGAGTTAGCTGTGAAGGGGAGACACCTACCAAGCTCTCACATGTGGACACTTTCAACCAACACAGCCTGCACCGAATGGGAATTACAAAGACTGTTGGTGGTTGGATCAAGGGCTCTGAAGAAAGAGCTGAGGAGAGAGCTGAGGAAAGAGCTGAAGACAGAACTAAAGGCAGAGTAGAAGAAGAAGGTCCATCTTCTCCTGTACATGACTTCAGGGCAGCTTCACCAGATACCCAGTTCATTCCTGATACTGAGGCTGGCCCTTCTGAGTTTACTAGGATGCCCACACCAGTGTATCAGCCAGAGAGCAGAGCACCTCATTCAGAGTTCAGACTGGCTGACGATCAGATCGAGCATATTTCACAGCGTGTGGCTTCTTTGCTGTCTAGCCAGTGGGGCAGTACTTCTTTTGCACCTGGAGCTACCTCTTCTGATCAGACCATTACTCCCCACATCTCCACTGTGTTTCAGATGATATCAGATCAGTCCATCAGGATACAGCAGCTTGAGGACACAGTCTGGAGACTTACTGGCAGAGTTCTTGACTTGCAGGGGCAAGTCCTTGCATTGGCCCATCCCCAGCCACAGGAGTCTACTATTGAGGTCACAGACCTCACTGCAGAGGCTGGCAGGCTCAGAGGAGCTCTAGAAGGTGGATATGAATTACTGAGGAAAGAGATCCGAGGATCGAGTGAGCATGCTACCACCCAGTTCACTGCTCTACTTCAATCTGTTTCCAGAGCACTGAACGTACTTGATTCTATCAGACTCACCCTTTCTGTTCAGTCCCTAGCATCTCAGCGTTCTCAGCCACCCAGTTCATCTCGTTCTCCTGCTCGTGCCAGAGGCAGACGGGGTAGAGGACGCACTTCTGATCCATCATCTCCTCACCCTATATCTGATGACTCCGATCATTGACTTATCTTGATCTTTACTAGGTCTTAGGAGTTAGTGTCTTGTTCTAGGATCTATACCTTGGGGCCATGTATTGACAATTAGCTGGTTGACTTTTTAAGAACTATGTATTGAAATAATTATGATATTAATGGAATCATCTTTTACCTATATTTCTACCTCTTTGTAATGATATCGATCATATTTTGGTTATATATTTCTTCTTGTTGAAATATTGTCTTCTCCTTGTTGTTGTTTGCTGTTGATAATTGCTATATTAAGGGGGAGCAAACATCTGTGAAAAACTCTAAAGGAGAAGAAATTAAAGAATGTTTCAGAAAAAAGAAGAGTTAACTATGTTTGATGATGTCAAAAAGGGGGAGAAATTAAACAAAAATAAAAATTGAAATTAAACAAAAAGCAAAACCCTAAATTATAAAAAAAAAAGGGGGAGAAATTAAACAAAAACAAGAATTGGAAGATTAAACCAAACTTGAGAAATTAAACCAAACTTGAGAAATTAAACAAAAATTGGAAGATTAAAAAAAATATTGGGAAACAAATATTGGAGAAATTAAACAAAACTTTGAAAAATTTGGTATCGAAATTTGGTCTCAGACAGAAATTAAACAAAAAGCCATCCATCAAAAGCAAAATCATAAGTACAATGCAAATAAGTAATTTTTTATATGCTCTGATATATTTCAAAATTCAAACTTGCTCTGATACATCTTTTGAAATTTTATTTACCTTGATACATCTTAAGAAATTTGATTTACTCTGATACACCCTAAAATTTCTTTTAACTTGCTCTGATACATGATAAAATTTGATCTTATACAATGTGAAAGTTTCTCTAATATATTATAACATTTGCTCTGATACAGTGTAAAATTTTTTCTAATACAGTGTGAAATTTTCTCTGACATTTGCTCTAATACAGTGTGAAATTTTCTCTGATATATTATAAAATTTTCTTGCTCTGATACATTGTAAAATCTTTTCTGATATAATTGTAAAAATTATTTTTCTTGCTCTGATACATAGAAAAAGTTATTTATCTTCTCTTACTCTGATATATCTTAAACTCAAAATGATCTAATACCCTTTTCAAATCTTTAAGAAAATGGACAAACTATTTTTGCATTTATATTACATGCCAAAAGGATCATACTCTTTTCAAGCATATACACTTATAATGGATTCTTTTGAAATTAATACATTAACATAAATATTTTTGTTCAAATATTTTGTCATCATCAAAAAGGAGGAGATTGTTGCTCCTAGATTGATTTTGATGATTACAAAGCAGATTGAAGGGATACAAATAATTTTAAAATGAAAAAGTCCTTATGCTCTTCAAGGGCAAAATCATAATTTTACTAAAATTCTGATTTGATAGTATCATTTGATAGAACAAATGATTTGTAAACTATTGGTGAAAATTTCATTGTATTTGGACTTATATTTTTGAAGTTATGAAGGTTTGAAGTGCATGAGTCGACTCATGAGTCAACTCATGGCACTGTGAGCTGTTTGGCACGTAAAAAATTCTCATGGCACGTTGGATTTTTGACTTGGCACGACCTGTGAGTCGACTCATGAGTCGACCCACAAAGCATGAGTCGACTCATGAGTCGACCTCTGCTGATTTGAGCCGAAAAATCCAGAAATCAGACCTTCTGGTCTGTGCAACAGGAGTCGACTCATGAGTCGACTCCTGATGCATGAGTCGACTCATGAGTCGACCCCTGCGACGGAAAATGTCAGCAACGATTATTTTTTTGTCCGTTTTAATTACCATTTATGCTTCCTAAAATTGCTCTAACGGCTCTTTATCTATCTAAATTATTTTCTCTTGCTTCTAATGCTACAAAATGCTTTAAATGATGAAAGAAATTGCAGATTAAATAGCGGATCAAACGTGAAATCAAAAAGGAGAAGAACAGAAGAGAGGATCCAAAATTTGCACGAAAAAAAGCCTGAGATCAACGAAAAATCCAAAAAGAAAAAGAGAGAGGATCCACAATATACCAGAGAGATTGTGAAAGAGAAAAGCAAGAGCTTTCAAGGAGAGAATCCTTCACGCCTATTGTTTCAACCTTGATCTAGAGATCGTTCAAAGCTTTCAAGAGATCTTCAATCAACAATCAACCTCTTCTCAAGCATTCAAGCGTTCATCCACTTTGAGAAAATCTGAAAAAAGGGGTTCTTCATTTGAGTAAAATTTTTATTGTTATATTCGCTCATTTAAAGGAGCTGTTATTGTATTAATCTGTGCTCTAAATATTCTTACTCTTTGTGAGTTTTTGTTCTTGTTTTTGGAGGATTTCCAAAACAAGGAAAGGTTGATCCGAACCTGAAATCGGAGTGTTTTGGGTTTACTTGTACCCGAGAAATAAGTGATCTAGCTTGGGATAGCTAGTGTCGGAGTTTCCGACGTTTTGTATTCGGGTTGAATACAAAGGATAGTGGATTGAAATTCCCAAGTAGGATCTTGGAGAGTGGATGTAGGTGCAAGGTTAGCACCGAACCATTATAAATCCTTGTGTTTGTGGTGTGCTTTATCGCTTTACTTTATATCTTTATTATATTCTTGCATTCCTGCTTTAGGTATTTAATATTGAATTAAAATCTTTGTCTTGTTCATTATAAGAAATTAATTAAGTAATCGGTTGGGCTTAAAATTTTTAGAAACCCAATTCACCCCCCCTCTTGGGTTGCATAGCTGGGCAACAATATCCTTTTGTCTCTTTGGGGTACCCTATGAATGAGCATTTGTCAGACCTAGGTCCAAGTTTATCTGTGACTAATCATTTTATATAGGCCGGGCACCCCCAGACCCTAAGGTGTCAAAGTGCTGGCTTACGTCCCATCCATATCTCATATGGAGTCTTAATGATAGACTTACTTGGAACCCTATTTAACAGATAACAGGCCGATTCGAGTGCATATCCCCAGAAGGATATCGACAAGCTAGCAAAACCCATCATGGATTAGACCATGTCTAACAGAGTCCAATTCCTCCTTTCAGACACACCATTATGCTGTGGTGTTCCTGGAGGAGTTCATTGGGAGAGAATCCCATTCTCTCCTAGATATGTAAGAAATTCACTAGAAAGGTATTCTCCTCCTCGATCAGATCAAAGAGTTTTAATACTCTTCCCAGTTTGTTTTTCTACTTCACTTCGGAATCGTTTGAACATTTCAAATGAATCCGACTTATGTTTCATTAGATAGACATATCCATATCGAGATAGGTCATCCATGAAAATTATGAAGTAGAAATATCCACCTCTCGCACTGGTGCTCATGGGCCAGCATACATCAGTATGTACTAGGCCCAAGAGCTCAGTAGCTCTCTCATCTTTTTCAGTAAAAGATGACTTGGTCATTTTACCAAGAAGATAAGACTCACAGGTTGGAAGTGATTCACAATCACTGACTTCGAGGATTCCCTCTTGAGTCAACCTGTTTATTCTGTTCTTGTTTATATGACCTAGCCTACAGTGCCATAAGTAAATATCTGACACACTATCTAATCTAGGGTGCTTGCCAGTAGAATAGACTCTTATCAGGCTTGATCTTTTTGGTCTGGCTCTGCACAGATGTCCCAGCCTGAACTTGCACCTTCTTCACTTTCTTCTTCTTGTTCTTCTTCCCTTTCTTAAAGGGTCGAGAACTAGAAGATGAACCTCCCACTAAGTTCACCGACTCCTTGTGAAGTTGGTGATCCTTCTCAAAGTTCTGAAGCAACCCCAGTAACCCGTGGTAGTTCTCTTCAGGCTTTGTCATTCTATAATGAGTGAGGAATGGGAGATAAGACTTGGGCAGCGAGTTCAGTATTGCATCTTTCCCAAGCTGCTCATGCAAGAGAAAGTCGAGCTTGCTCAATCGTTCCATCAGCTCGATCATGTACAATACATGATCAGTGACAGAGGCACCATCCCGCATTTTAAAATTGAAGATGGCACAACTAGTCTTGTGCCTCTCCACATCATCGGGTGTGCCAAAGGCATCCTCCAACACTTGAAGCATGTCCTTTGGCTGAGCCATCTTGAATCTACAACTGAACT
>NC_025998.2:29953713-29982249 GCF_000442705.2 Elaeis guineensis | reverse complement strand
AATGATGGATATGGATCTTTTATTTTATTTAAGATTATGATTGTTAGTTTCATATTATAATAGGTAGCATCCCTCGATAGTATGGCCATATTATGGCAATATATTTAAGGACCAATGCGGACGTATATTTAATTTCATATTGATTATTTATTAAAAAAAATTTTGATACTTATACAAAGCCAGTGAACCTAAATAATAAACTATAGCTAGTCTTTTTTGGTGAAGTTTTGGATTATTATATTATATGTACGGTAAATTACAAGAACACTCTCAATTTTAGCTTAATTTTACTTATACCCTCTTACTTTAAAAAATATCAAACTAATTTTTTTAGTTATCAAAATATTTTAATATGGTTCTGTCATTTATCTCTATAAATGAAATAATATGACATGGCCATCACACAGTACGATCATTTTATAAAATACCTAAACTATCCTTAATATCAAACAAACCTTAAATCAAATGGGGAGGAGAAGAACAAACCCTAAATGAAGCAGGGAGGAAAAAGAGGGGTGTGGAGGGAGAAGGAGGCCATGGAGGCATCTTAATCAGGTTCTTCCATTTTCTTATCCACTTGAAAAGGAAGCAAAGGAGAGAATAGAGAGAAGAAAACATACACCTCCATACCCACACCAAACTTTTCTTCTTTCCTCCTCTTCTCCACTTTATCTCTCTCTCATTCTTCCAAAATAGAGCAAACAGAATAAGAAAATAGAGAAAAAACAAAGAGTGAGAGAGGAGATTAGATGGATTTATATGGTTATCTTATTTTGTGACCTAGATTCCAAATGGTAAACATGACTAGCCTTTTTTCTTTGTAGCTTATGAGTAGTAGAATTTTCAGTTGAAATAGACTCTAGTGCTAATAAAAACTCCGAAAGAGATGGATAAATCTTATTAGTTAAAAACACAAGTTTCTTCTTCACTGACATTTTACTTTGAGATTAAGAGAATTGGGATTCGTCAATTGAGTCAGCTAACCCTTTTCTCACTTTTTGACCAAAACATGTCCCAGAGATAGTTCCATCTATGATTTGAAACCCACAAGCAATTCCATTATTGGTGGTTAAACTCCAATAAACTTCTTATGTTCATCATTCAAATAAGCCAGAGGCCTTTGAGAAGTGTTAGATGTGTATCTTAGAAGCCAATCTTGACTAACACATACCTTTCTCTAGAGCATATTTTGTACTTGATGGACAGCCTTTATAATCAATTATATTTTATGTGTCCATGATTTATCCTAAAAATTAACAAAGATGATTTTGTATATTCTCAAAGTGTTGAGAATTTGAGACATACATCATTAGTGGTTAATTTCTAAATACTCCAATCGAAGAATCGTCACGAAGGACAGTGATCAATTCATTCAAAATCGATGCATAAATCATCTCCCTTTAGGGCAGATGAGTCTCGAGTCTGCGGTGTAGAGATACTGGGATGAGAGTGCGGGTAGTTGTTAGAGAATAACTTGTACTGAGCATGACCAACACGAGAAACCACTTGGATAGCTACTTACTCATCAGTGATTTTCTCGATGCTGTAGTGGTATGACTGATCCTTTGACCTACGGTGTGTTGGCTATTCGCAGAGAGGCTACTTAGTTTGATTACATATTTTCTTGATCCCTAACCATTCAGATCCTTACTGTGTATGTTGGCTATTGTAGGTTCAGATTTGCTATTTGGAGTAGGATGCACATAAATAGAATCTATCGACCATGATAGAAAAGAAAAAGTCCTATGCGATTCGTAAGACTAAGTTTATGAAATCTCTGATCAGAGTAAGTGTAAATACTGAAAAAAAAATTTATGAGATTTACAGATGAACTCGAGTCGAGCCAATCTAGCATATGACTGATGATGAAATTTGACGAGTTCTCCATGACTTCTGTCAAGTCGGAACTCACGATTGAGAGATTGTATCACATGATAACTGTATTTAAAATTTTATTTTTTTGTTCTACTAGATTGTCACTACATATTGCTAGATGTCATTGGTGAATCGTGAAAACTCACTAAGATCATTTTCAGATCAACGATTCTTATTGAGGTGAGTTGGAATCATTTCAGTCCATCGAAAAAGAATTTTGATGATACTGTGATGGAGATCACGGTATGTCTCACTACCAGATAGAATAAAACTTAAGAAGTCACACACAAAAAGAGTATGATCTGATCAATAGCTTGGATCATATTCAAATTATTAATCAGATTGATAGTTTGAATTTTAGAAACTGCTAATTTGTAATCGTTACAGTTTTGACAGCTGCTAATTGTTAGCATAGGAACTTACTTATAAATATTATAATTTTTTTGAAGTTGATTAAATTATAGATTAAATTTTAATTAATTTTAATTAAATTTATCTTAATTAAATTAAATTAAATTTAATATTAATTAGATTCAATTATCCAAATCAAATTTGGATTTCAAGCTTGATTAGATCAGGCTTGATAATTTTTCAAATTCGACTTGATTCGAACTCGATTTGAATCCGATTAAGATCCAACTTGAACCAATAGAACCATGACTCAGAGAGCCTTGGTTCTCTAAGACTCTCTCTCCAAAATTCATACCAAGAAGGAGAGGGCATGCATTGAAATGTGCCCTTTATTTCTTCTTGCGTGCGTGAAGGAGAGGGGCCGCCAATAGTTGGCGCCCCACCTTATCTAGGTTTCTTTTTCTTTCAGTTTTTTTTTTCTATTTGAATATAATTTAAAATAGGATAAAAATATATCTGATTAGAGCATGAAAGATTTTTTTTTGTGTGATAAAAGAAAATTGGAGGGTGTGCACTAATTGTGTGCGTGAGATCATTCCTTTTCTTTCTTTCCTTATCTCAAAGCCCTTCTATCCATTGATTTGGATTTGAACGCCTATGATTTAAAAAGATTAGATCTCTTGGGCATTAAGAAGGATTTTGAGCATGAGATATTTGGGGGTTGGTGTGACAAAAAATAAAAGGGAGAGATGGCGTGCGTGAGAGATGTGAGAACTTCTTCTTTCTTGCCGCAACTTCCTTCTAACATCTCCTCCTCCTTTCTTCCTTTCATCCAACATCCAGATCTGATAGAGATTAGATCTAAGAAGAAAAAAGAGAGAGAAGAAGAGAAGAAGAAGGATTCTTCTTTTCTTCATGGTAATTTGATTCAGATTCTGTCAGATCTATGCGAAAGAGTTTGCGCAGCGATCTCCTTCTTCGAGATCTAGAAGAAAAGATCTAGATTCAAAGATGAAGAGCGAGATCTACAAGGTGCTAGCACATCAATGATCTTGGTGATCTAATCAGACATCTCCATATAGATACCAACAGAGATCGAACATGTGTACGGCTACGATCAGAACCCGAGACATCCACATGATCTAAGGTTTGGAGATCTGATCTCTGTTTGATTTTCACTAATGTTTGTTTTATTTTTTAGATTTCAGATCATGGTTGCATGTTTATGTCAAGATCTTTGCTATAATTTTTAGATCAGATCTGATACATAAATAAATTAAAAATATTTTAATTTATTTATTTTCACTGTATAGATGTTTAAAAAAATTTTAAACTTCACGTATGAAACTGTAGTAATTTTCTAACAGTAGTATCAGAGCATAGGTTCTGATACGAATATGAAAACTTTTTAGATCTGAAATCTAATTTATAAAAATCAGATCTGAAGGTTAGTTTGATGATCTACTCATTCTGAAATAAGATTGCCCTAGCATAACCCTGTTATGCTGAACGATTGTCCTAGAATGATGTAGAACATCGATTAAGGTTAAATCTAAATTTTCTACATGCTGTAATATGATTACAGAATTATTTTGAATCTAAAATTATTTCAGATCTGAAATAAATCATGAGTTATTCAAATCTAAAATTAGTTTTAGATCTGAATATATCAATTAAGATTTAATTTGGATCTAGTATGATTGCTGAAAATTTTCTTACATGTATAGATTCATAGTTATTGTTCATATGTTTGACATGTGAAAGATAATTAGATCTGATTTTTAATTGATTATATATGTGATATGTTAGATTAAATTTTTAGTAGCTTAGTAATCAAATTGGGTTAATCACTATGATCGTCTAGTCATAAGATGATGAAGGGATTAAAGTCCTCTCTTATCCATTCGATGGGTTCTCTCTTATGATGTGTAGGGGTGTCGACTGTAATATTTTTTATGAAGATGAACAGTAAATGAAAAATTATATGTGATATATTTTTAGATTTAAATCAGATTATGTATATATTTTTATATATTTTAGATCGATAAATATTATATGTGATATATTATTTTGACATACGATCTAAAACTTAATTTCTGCAAAACTCTAGATCCAAAATCTTAGGTTCTGTTTGCATGAAAATATGAAACAGTGACTGGTATACCTAGAGAGTCGACTCAATTTTCAATTGGGTCAACTCGAGTGCTTGGTGAGTTGACTCAATTTTGTTGGAGTCAACTCGAGACCCTAGTAGGTCAGCTCATTTGCTGATGAGCCGACTCAATTATGCAGGCTAAGTCTATAGATTTTTATTTATCTCAGTGTTGTACCGACTCACTATGATAAGTCGATTCGTGTGCTAGGGTGAATCAACTCGATTCTGCAGACAATCATATTATATAATATACAATATAAATTATTTAGATTAGAAAATATTTCGAGATCTAAACTTAAACCCATGTACATAATGACTTAATTGAGATTTAAAATTATAAGATCTAAAATTATGAATTTAAGATCTAAATTTTAATGCATAAAATATAAATTTCAAATATGGATTGAATAAATTAAGTTTAGAGACTAAACTATAACTAGGATCATCGATTAGATCAGATTACAATCCTTTCTGATTTTGAGCAGTTGATCAAATCTAATCAAGAGTTGGTTGGAATTAGGTCAAAGGGGCTCAAAATTAAATTTAGTTATCGTTGGTCAAATTGATTCATATTTGATATGAATTGATTAAATCAAGATTGAATTTGGCTCAACGATTCGAGTCTGGGTCTATAGATTAATCTAATTGATTCTAATCAACCAATTTGGTGTCTAAGACAAGTATTAGACAGTGGTTCTATTGTCTGATTTGGCTAATTTATTGATGTCTAAGAAAAATAATAGGGGGACCCCCACTCATCTTCACTTACTTGGCCATCTTAGGAGATTATATTTTGTATTAGATTACTTATTAATTCGAGTTCACCCATGCCGACTAGGTTGGTCAGACATGAAATATGCTGACCCAAACCATATTAATCATTATATCAGATGTATGTGACTAATTAAAAGAGATCTGAACCCAAATCTCCTCACTAAATATTAAGTCTACTGGTCTTCCACCATTATAGAGATGCGGATGCCTTTTCTACTATTGATCGTTCTCGACTGGTTACAGTGGTTCGATTGCATCGAAAAGGCACAACCATTCTATTGGTATTAAATATCTCGAGTTAAAGATGGGGTTGGATCCAATAACTATTAGATGAGGGATCCAATGATGGCTTTACACTCGCTGGTGAATGGTGGATTAGAATTAACTAAAAACTATGTCAATAACTATTAGGTGAGATCATAGGACTTAGAGACCAAGTCACTGCAACATGCTTGGAGAAGTATCTGGATAAAGAGTTGTCTACGCATTGGTATACATGTCATCAATAACTGTTAGATGAGGTGCTATACATCAATGGGATCACAACACCCACTAAAACCACATATCGCATTAGTATTTTTGTTTCTCCATCTGAAGAGTGTGAAAGACTCAAAAATTAGTGGGAGCCTTTGTTTGTTTTTAAAGTCCCTAGAACTACAATCATCTAATTAAATCTTTAATATCTATGATCAATTCTTTAGCTTCCAACCGTCTAGCTAGAATCTTAAATATCAACCCTTTAACCAAAATCAATTACATATTCTGGCTTAAAAATCTAAGAATAGTTCTTAGCTTTTTAAAAATTAAGTCATAATTCTTGATCAGATTAATTCAATGTCATCAGCTTGTCCAATCCATAATCAACGAGCTATACTTGACAAATAGTTGGATGTTGACAATTAAGTTAGGTGCTATAAATTGGACTTTATAGTTGATGAAATTTAATATATGTATAAAGACATATAGACTGCCAATGACATGCTGATTCATCCCAACAGTTGTGAGATGATCAGAGTTGCACAGTGCATAAGATGCGTGATAGGCAATTTATCCATGATCAATGATCAAGGACATTGAAGAGCTTGAAAAGCTCGACATGATCATGCATAAAAAATTATAAATAGATTTGATTCTACAATCTCTGATTTATCGAATAGTTTATGAAACTGTTATATGAATAAATATTATAGCATCTTAATTGAATTGATCGATATGCTGGTAACTAAAGAACTTTGAAAAGTTTAGAGGTACATACCTGGAGAATTTAGAAAAATATTGACATGCCTTCGGAAGGTATGTAAAGTTGCTCAAAATTGATCTTACAATTTTGTCTATTTCATTAGACTCTAGTGCATATTACGCACTTTAATATAAAGTTTAAGAAAGAAAGAGGACTGAAGGAAGGTGAAGTGACTCTTTTGAGTTGGCAATGGTGCAAAAGTTACACTATGACCGTGAGAATCTAATCTCGGTGATTATCATTTGGATTTAATTTTTATCATTTGTATGGTGATACATTTATAAAATTATTTGAGCAAATAGTGAATGCCATTAGATCTAAGAGATCCAGAACCAAATAACCTGAAGTATATAGATGGTTCTTTTAACTAAGTCATGTATGAGAAGAAATGATCTGCCGATTGAAGAAAATGGACCTTTAGGCTCATTGACTGTTAAGTCATATCTAGTCTTTAAATCATCTCTTTGAGGATCAATGATCAAGCTATCTTTTTGTTGGTCAAGGGGATAAGACCAATGAGATACTTATCCTAGTACACATACGACGTACATGGCCCATTTGATGAGTCAGACTAGGAGGTTATCTCTACTTTATCATTTTTATCGATGAATAGTCATAGTATAGGTATGTATGTGAGATACAAATCTGAAAGATTTTGAAAGGTTCAAAAAATTTAGATGTGAAATAGAAAAGATAAATCAAAAAAATTCTAAAGATACTTCGATCAGATCGAGGATGCAATACAAATAAAAACTTTATCGGTTATCTAAAGAGAATAGCATAATTTCATGATGAAATTCTCTTTATACACCTCAGCTCAACAGTGTATATGTGAGGAGCAATGGTGCTATATGAGATATGGTCCGGTCCATCATGAATATCACTAGTTCAACTATTATTTCTTTAAGAACAAGATCTAATTTCTAAAATCTAAATTAGGTTTTCTCTAAACTTAGTTTCACCACACCATATGAGATATGATATGGTAAATAAGTTAGAGGATAGATCTATGATAGATCATTTATGGGGTATCCCTAAAGAGATTGGGATGTCACTTTCTCTTCCCAATGGTTCACAATATGATTGTGAGCAATCATACTATTTTTTTGAAAATAATGGAAGGATGAACTCAAAGAAAAAATCTCTAAAAAATAATGAGTTACAGAACCTGTACAACCTATTTAAGATGAGCCAGTATATATAGCACGTCTTCTACATCGTAGATCCAGTAGGATCTTCCATCCTTTAGAAAGGTACTTGGTATTCTTACAAAAGATTCAAAGAAAATATTTTTCGAGGAGATTAGGAACATAGAGATAATCTCAAAATCTATAATGACGTGATATGAGGAATCATGTAGTTACATAAGATCAGTGGGAGGGTCCCATACTGACATCGGTTATAATGTGGTTACATATAGAATTTTCTTATCAAAGACTTAGGTCAAACATCTTGTATTCTGAAAATAAAGATCTATGAGATAGATCCTAAAAGAATGTTTGTTTTTTCACAAACAAGTACATAGAAGAGGTGCTGAAAGGGTTCAGCATTGAAACCTTCAAGAGAGATCCATTATCCCCTTGGGCATAGATGTATGCCATGCTATATACTTGATTTGGTATATCTTATTGTGAAAGTCACAAGTAGATATTAGTCGAATCTAGACTGAGAGTATTGGATTATTGTAAAAATATCTCTAAGTATTTGAGAAACACTAAGAGATTATTCATCGTCTTTGAAGAAAGGTTAGAGCTAAGAGTAGGAGGATGCATTGATGTTGATAGTAGAATGTCTACATCAACATATATTTTGAGTTATATTGATTCGATATATTGAAAGAATTCCAAATAATCGACTAATAGAAGCTGAATATGCTATAGATGTGCAGGATGCATTCTAGTTCTTATGATAGTTGTGGAACTTGATGTCATACTATTAGCGTTACTCCAAGAATTAATTTTGATGATCACAAACCATTTGAGGAGACTACTAATATATTTCTTATTCTTAAAAATTATTTTTATGATATTTCAGATAATCCAAGAAATTGAGTTTAAAAAACCTCATCTAGCGTGCCAAAATTGAAGTTTTTATAAGATGGAGAGATTTTCGAAGGCTTTTGAGAATTTTCAAGTCATTTGAAAGCATTTGAAAGTATTCTAGTAAGTTTCAGACTTTAAATATATAAAAAATTGAGTTGGCACAAAATTAGACGATCCATCTAAGTCATCTCCTTTCATTGGATAGCCGACACGCTTCATTTTAGCTCATGGCACACAGTGGGACGACCCATGCAGTGGGACGACCCATCTGGGATGACCTTTGAGATTCTGAGATCAAAATAGAAAGCTGAACTTTTTGTCTAGCCAAATGAGGCATCCCATAGGACTTTCCAGTCACAGTGGGATGACCCATCTAGGACGACCTATTCTGGATGAGTTTGTAATGACTAATTTTCAGCCTATTTTTGGTATATTTAATATGCATTAAATACTCTCCAATGGCTCTAAACTAACTCTAAGACATTCTCAAGATAAATGGTGACCATAAATACTCTCTTGAAGTAAAATATCATAAGATTTTGCAAGTATTCAATTTTAAATCCGAGAAAGGCTCATTCAACCCTAAAAGAGAGAAAAGAAGTATTTAACTACTTCACCAACTACTCTCCAGTAGCAATCAATATAGAATTCTTTAAGAGTGTTCAACAAAAGCTTCTTCTCCTTGAGTATTATATTTCTATTGCATTTATTATATCTATTTAAGAGGATTGTGTGCTGAATTTTTTGTATCCTATTTTTCTAAAATTATATTTGAATTTTTTAAGTTTTGGAAGGTTCCAAAACTCGATTGGATTGATCCAAACCTTGAGTCAGATTATTGAGGATTGATTTGTATCTGATAAATAAGTATTCTTGCTTAGATAGCAAGGATCAGAGATGTCCGATATGGTGTAATCTTTTAAATCCATTTAGTGGATTGAATTCTTAAGTAGGAACTTGGAGAGTGGATGTAGGTGTAAGGTTGGCACCAAACTACTATAAATTCTTTATATTTGTTATGCTTGCCTCTCTTTACTTGTTCTTTATATCTTATACTTGCAATCTTATCATTTGTGTTTGAATTTATTTTTATTAAAAATCAATCCTCTCCACTCAAATACTTTAGCACATTGTTTTAGTGTACTAATCTTTAAAATTTTAAAAAGATCCAATTCACCCTCTCTCTTGGGCTCCATATCTGGACAACAAGTGGTACCAAAGTTCGATGCTCTAGTTCTTACTTGATTTAACCATCAAGAGCTAAAAATCAATGGCAGTCCAATTTGGTACATCCCTAGCTGAGGGCAATCCACAAATCGACCTTCACTTTTCTATAGGTCAAACTACACCTATTGAAAAGCTCGGATGAGAATTTTTATTCAAGTACTTGACTATGATATGTAGAGTATCATAGTAAATAGACCTCACATACCCACTAAATTGATTGATGGTATATCTCTCCCTAAGCCGGAAGGTGAATGGGATAAACTTGATAAGAAAATGGCTCAGCTCAATGCTAAAGCTATAAATATTTTATATTGTGCTTTGAATGCTAATGAATTTAATCGCATTTTCATATGTAACTCAGCTAAAGAGATTTGAGATAGATTAGAAGTCACACATGAAGATACAAATCAAGTAAAAGAATCTAAGATCAATATGTTTATGCACAATTATGAACTGTTTAAAATGAAACCTAAAGAAACAATAACTCAAATATTCACTCATTTCACTGACATCATAAATAGTTTAAAAAATCTTAATAAATATTATTCTAACAGTGATCTTGTGAGAAAAGTACTCAGATCCTTATCAAGATCATAGGAGGCAAAAGTTACTGTAATTCAAGAGGCCAAAGATTTGAATACTCTATCATTGGAGAAGCTGTTTGGATCCCTCATGACTCACAAACTGACCATGAAGCAACACATTGAGGAGAAAACTAAAAGAAAGAAGACCATAGCTCTCAAGTCGACAACTCAGGAAGAAAAAAATATAGAAAAATCAGACAATAGCGAGAAAGATGAGGATTTGGCTCTGATTACCAAAAAATTTAGATGCTTCATGAGGACAAAAAATAAGAGACCAAGAGAAGACCACCAGTCAAGGGAGAGCTGAGTAAAGAAAAAGAAAAGAAATAGCCCATCATCTGCTATGAATACAAGAAGCCGAGCCACTTCAGATCAGAATGCCCCCACTCAAGAAAGGCCAAAAAAAGTTCAAGAAGAAGAAGGTCATGATGGCTACATGGAGTGACAGTGATGACTCCACCACTGATGAAGAAACTCATGAAGAAGCCAACCTATGTCTTATGGCACATAAAAATGAGATATCATCCGAAACTCAAAATAAATTTACTTATGATGAACTGTTAGAATCTTTTCATGAATTTTTGAATGACCTAAAAGAATTAGGAACAAAAAATAAAAATTTAAAATCAAGAAACCATGCATTAGCTAAGGAAAAAGAAGAAGTTGATAAGAAAAATGAAGAATTACAACTAAAGAATAAGTCTCTAATAAAAAAAAGATGAACTTTTTAGTCAAAATGAAATCCTTGTGAAAAAAAATCAAAAACTAAAGGAAGAGGTAACCAAGTTAAAATCTAAAGTTGACAGATTTACATTAAGTTCAAACAAACTTCAGATGATTATTAATAGTCAGAAAGCTGTATATGATAAAGCCAGACTTGGCTATAGCACTCTAAGAAAGCAAAAGTTTTTGAAAAATATTTTTGTCAATGTATCTACAAGAAAACTATCAAATATTACTTATTTTAGATGTGGCAAGTTAGGGCATAAAGCTTATTCATGTTTATCAAATAAATTTGATACTAGAAATATTAAAAAAATATGGATTCCGAAAGGAACCATTATGACTAACTCCAAAGGACCTAGCTTGGATACCTAAGGTTAAAAGTTGATTTCATATGTGCAGGTGTGTCTTGCATCCCAAGCAATAAAATAGAAGTGGTATCTCGACAGTGGATGCTCAAGACATATGACTGGTGATGAATTTTAATTTATCACATTAAAAGTCAAAAATAGAGGGATGATCACCTTTAGAGATAATGGCAAAGGGAAGATCATCGATATTGGTAACGTTGGTATCACTCCCTTCACTTGTATTGAAAATGTATTACTTGTAGATGGTCTTAAGCATAATCTTTTAAGTATTAGCCAATTATGTGATAAAAATTATAGAGTAATTTTTGAATCATCTATGTGCATAGTAACTAGTCCCATTGATGTTAGCATTAGATTCATTGGACATAGGCATGGTAATATATACATAGTTGATTTAGATAATCTATCCTTATAAAATATGCAATGTCTTGTAGCCATGAATGTTAAAATTAATGAGAGTAGTTGGCTTTAGCACTGTAGGCTTACACATATTAGTATGCACATACTTTCTAAAATTATTAAAAAATATTTAATTTTTAGTTTGTCAAAAATTAATTTTGATAAAGATAAAATTTATGATGTATGTCAATTAGGTAAGCAAATAAGAGTTTTCTTTAAATCTAAAAATATTATTTCAACTTTTTAATCTTTAGAACTCTTGCATATTGATTTATTTGGTCCTATAAGGACAACTAGTATAGGAGGAAAGAGATATGATTTTATAATCATTGATGATTTTTCATGTTTTATTTGAGTTTTATTTTTAGCTTCTAAGGATGAAGCATTTTCAGCATTCTCTAAGTTTTACCAAAAGATTTCGAATAAAAAAAAATTATCAATTATTTCTATTCGAAGTGACCATGATATTAAATTTAAAACTAAAGATTTTAAAAAATTTTATGATGAAAATGACATAGATCATAACTTCTCAGCACCTAGAACACCACAACAAAATAGAGTTATTGAAAGAAAAAATAGAACCCTAGAAGAAATGGCCCTTACCATGCTATGTGAAAGCAAACTCCTAAAATATTTTTGGACAGAAGTAATTAACATAGCATGTTATATTTTAAATCATATTTTAATAAGATCTATTTTAAAGAAAATACCTTATGAATTATGAAAAGGTAGAAAATCTAATATAGGTTATTTTCATATTTTTGATTGTCGATATTTTATTTTGAATAATGACAAAGATAGCTTAAATAAATTTGATGCTAAATCTGATGAAGCTATCTTTCTTGGCTAATCTACTTCTAGCAAAGCCTTTAGAGTATTCAATAAAAGAACACTAGTAGTGAAAGAGTCAATTCATGTTATTTTTGATGAAACTAATGATCTTCCATCAAGAAAGAGAAAGGGTGCTGATGATACAGGTATCATAAAAGATGGGATAAAAAAACTCATCCTCAATGACTCAAATGAGCAAAACAAAGATCAATTGGATGAAAGCATCAATGATCAGAACATTCAAGAACAATCTCAAGACATAGATAATCTTTCAAGAAAATAGAGGTATGCCCATAATTACCTTAAAAAATTAATAATTGGTGATCCGACATAAAGAATAAGAACTAGATCTTCACTCAAAGATGTTTGTAATTATGTAGCTTTTGTTTTATATCTAGAACCTAAAACAATTGATGAAGTTGAAAAGGACCATAACTAGATAATTGCCATGCAAGAAGAGCTAAACCAATTTGAAAGAAATAATGTATGGACACTAGTTGCTAGACCTAAAAATCATCCCATAATAGAAACTAAATGAGTTTATAAGAACAAATTAGATGAAGATGGAAATGTAGTAAGAAACAAAGCAAGATTAGTTGCTAAAGGATACAATCAATAAGAAGAAATTGATTTTGATGTCATATTTGCTCCTATTGCTAGACTAGAAGCAATAAGAATGCTACTTACTTTTGCTTGTTTTATGAACTTTAAATTATTTCAAATGGATGCTAAGAGTACTTTTCTTAATGGTTATATTTCTAAAAAAGTATATATAGAACAACCTCTTGATTTTGAAAATCATAAATTTTTAGATTATGTAAGTTAAACAAAGCTTTATATGAATTAAAATAGGCTCCTAGGACATGGTATGAAAGATTAAATAAGTTTTTATTAGAAAATAATTTTTTAAGAAAAAATATTGATACTACTTATTTTATAAAAGGAAAAGATAAAAAAATTCTAGTCATACAGAAATATGTTGATGACATTATATTTGGATCTACTAATGAAGATTTGTGCCAAGAGTCTGCCAAGCTCATGTAGGGAGAGTTCGAGATGAGCATGATGGGAGAATTTAATTGTTTCTTTGGACTTCAGATTAAACAAACAAAGGAAGAGGTCTCCATCACCCAAAGTAAGTATATAAGAGAATTGTTAAAGAAATTTGGAATGAAGAGCTCAAAAATTATAAGTACACCTATGACCCCTTCCTGTAAATTAGATAAAGATGAGTATGGTAAAAATATTGATTCAAAGCTCTATAGGGGTATGATAGGCTCTTAACTATATCTGACTGCAAGTAGACCTGATATAATATTCAGTGTATGCATGTGTGCTAGATATCAATCTAATGCTAAGAAATCTCACTTAAATGCTGTTAAAAAAATTTTTAGATACTTAAAAAGAACACAAAACCTAAGTCTTTGAATTTTAAAATAATCTTCTATCGACTTAATAGGTTACTCAGATACAGAATTTGCTGAATGTAGACTAGATAGAAAAAGTACTAGTGGAATTTGCTAATTTTTAAGAGTAAACTTAATCTCTTGATTCAGCAAGAAGCAAAATTTAGTAGTATTATCTACGGTCAAGGCCAATACATTACAGCTGAAAGTTGCTATACTTAAATCTTGTGGATTAAGCAACAACTCATAGATTTTGGTATTGAACTTAAAAATTTTTTCATAAAATGTGATAATACTAGTCCCATCAATTTGACCAAAAATCTAATTCAACACTCTAGATCAAAACACATTAAAATTAGACATCATTTCATAAGAGAATATATTCAAAATAATGATATAACACTTGAATATATAAATACTAAAAAATAACTAGCTGATATTTTACCAAAGTATTAAATAAAAATAAATTTTATGAAATTAGAAGAGAATTGAGCATCTTAGATCCTTCTGTTTGAATTTCAATTATAATTTCACTCTCAAAATCTTTCTAAAATCTCTTGACTTCATTATGTTAATTTTGGGAGCCATCTATCTTTTTTTTGAGATTTTTTTAAGATAATTAAAAATCATCAGTGCTATTCAGATACCTTTTCAGATTTTTTTTTATTGAAATACTAAAAAAAATTATATCAAAATTTATCTGGACTTCCAATGATCATCTCAACTTGATATGATCAATTTCAAATTTTTTATTCTAATTTTTTTCTCATTTTTAAATTTTTTTTTCATAGCCTGAACCCTTCCTAGATAGGACGACCCATGTGGGATGTCCCAATTGATCGGGTAAACTCTTTTCAAGTGAGCCGACCCAAATCTTGTTTCATTAAAAAGGGATTCTGAGATGTCTTAAATCCAAAGACTCTTCTTGTCCCTCTTGTCCCAACCTAGGAACCTCATTCTAGATCTCCCAAAAATTCCAAAATCTCTTAAAACCGAGGTCTACTCTCCCTAAATTTCTTGATCTCATGGCTTATTCTCTTGTTTTCCCCAAATTCCAAATCTTAACCCATAAATCCGTGAGAAACTCTCCAAAAATCATCTTCTCCTCTTAAGTTTCACTTCAATCCACATCCTTCTCCATCTTCTTGATCATTATCTATCCTCTTCTTGGGACATGGCCCCTAAAATGAGAATGCCACAAAGAAGGAAGTCCGTTAGATCCTTGGAGGTAGAGAAAAGGAGGAAGAAGGCAGCACATGAGCCGACCCAAGCATCTCCACCGGTCACTCCAAGTAAGATTCTCCTATCTGCAAGGAAGGTTGCTTTGGATAGAAATGTAGACTTCAAATTTTTTAGACATGATGATTTTTCTATTGGAGAAAAACTAATTAAGCAAGAGTGGAAGTCTTTCTTAAGTTTGTCTGAGCCAATGTATATTGATTTGGTCAAAGAATTTTATTCAAATTTGGTTTTCTCTGATGGTGTTTTGAGATCTACTGTGAAGGAAGTCCAAATTATCTTAAATGCAACTAGGCTAGGAAGATTCCTTCAGATGCCTTATGAGGGTGGTTGCCTAGATGAGCTACCCAAAAAGGATATTGGACTTAAAACTATTCTTGGGAGAGATGATGTGGAAAGTTTTTTGAAAATTGAAGACAAAGATCTAAGTGTGGAGATGAGGCTGCTCCACCACATGGTATCTAGGACTTTCTTCCTCAAAGGAGGAAGATATGATTTGTTGACTAGTAGAGATATTTATCGATGCACCATGTAGTTTCTGAAACTCCCCTGAACCTATCTTTCTTGATGATCGATGCCATGAGCGAAGCCTTGAACAGATCCAAGGCTCTCTTGCCATATGGTATGGCTCTCACTGTGATTTTCAGGGAGTCAAGAGTGAGTTTTGAGGGAGAGATTGTTTGTAGATTATCATATACTGACATCTATAACAACCACTCTCTTAGGTGCATGGGTTTTGTGAGAGTTGATGGCCGTTGAGCTAAGAGACAAGCTGTAGCAGTTGAGGAGAAGGATGATGAGGAGGAGGAGTATGCTAAGGGAGAGGGTCCACCTTCTCCTGTGCCCAGGCCGAGTCTAGTTGTTCACTATGTTTCAGAGCCTGAGGCAGGACCCTCAGTCAGAGTACCTCCATTGAGCCGTACCGTGCCTATTTTTAGCTTGGGGGATGTTGATATGGGATAGCTTGCTGAGAGAGTGACAGAGATTTTATCTGTTCAGCTGTAGTGATTTCAGGATCAGCTTCTTCAGCAGTCTCACCAGTTCTCGCAGCAGATTTTACAGCAGGTTCTCCAGCAGTAGGCACAGCAGCAGCTACAACAGTTTCACCCAGCTCCATCGAGTGCCTTCTTTGGTCCTTCCTTAGACTCTTCTATTGTGCCATACATTTTCTCTTTGATGGAGCTCTTGTCTGACTTGAGTACTAGACTGGAGGGTGTGGAGAGCTCCCTTCTTAAATTCAGTGACAGAATTTTTGATATAGAGAGGAAGGTCAGATAGATTGTAGTCTCTCTCTCTCTGCTGGAGTGGGCACATTGACTCCTTCTACACTGCAGATGGATGACCTGACTCGAGAGATAGAGAGACTCCACAGCCAGCTTCGTTCTTCTCTTGAACTACTTCGGATAGATATCAGAGACTCCAGAGACTTCGTATCTGCTGATCTAGATGGGTTCCGACTTACAGTGAGGGAGATCTTGTCCCAGCTTGATGTCATTAGGACCCAGCTTCAGTCTAGGCCCTCCGCATCCAGTGAGCCAACTTTTGTTTAGCCCATTGCTTTCCGTCCTCTGGTATCTTTCTCTTGGACCAGACCCTTCGATCGAAGATGAGGCTGATCATGTTTCCCCTATCTTGATCTCGTGCTCAATGCCCAGTCTCATTAATTTTATTATTTTATATTAGATTACTTATTTATATCTTGTAGATTGGATGTATGAGAGCTTTATACTCTTTATGACTCTTGTAACCTCTCTTTTTAGTGTTAATGAATGAGATTTTTATTATTTTATTTGGTTCATTTCTTTTTTGGATGAATGAATGGATGAATGCCTATTATACTTGAATGAATGCACTATTACATTGATATCTGATATGCAATTATGAAAAATCTTACTCCCTTTAGTCTATTTTTTTGATGATGTCAAAAAGAAAAAGAATGGTATCATGATAGAGAAAATAGTGTATCATCTATCTAAATTTTTTTTACATTTACATGCTCTTTTAAATTTTTTACTCTGACAGTAATTGACAATGATATGCCTCTAATATGCCCATATTTTTTTTACTATGATACATTTATTTTTATCCTCACTTTGATACTATTTGAAAAATTACTTTGATACGTCTATTTTTCTTGAGTGCTCTAGTATTTTTGATAATTTTATTTTTGCATGAATGCCAAAATACCTCGACACATTTATTTTTGATTTTACAAAATGCTCTAATTTCTTCTCTTTTAATTCTTGTTCAAATGGTGTCATTCTTGCTTTAAGATCAAAACAAGAAAAAAAAAAATATTCTTTCACACTTAGTGCTCTGATAACTACAAACAAGGAAGAAAAGAACAAAACTCTTTTATGAATCATCTGTGCTTCAATAAGAAAATTTTTTAAATTGAACACTCTTTATATAAGAAAGAGGGGATCTTTTTTAAAATGATCAAAATAATCTAATTCATACAAGAAAGGGGAGGATTCTGATTGAATAAAAATAATTTTTTGAAATACTATGATACCTTCACAAATGGTTTTCGCAAAATGAATTAAATGTGGGAATTTCAGTGCAGGGGTAAAATGATAATTTTAAAACTTTTTTAAAATTATAATTTTATAGTAAAAAATATTAATTAATCTAATTAATTAATATATATTAATTCTACACAAGGATCTAAATATGATATATATAGCATGCATTTAAATTTGAAATTTTGAATTCTATAGTAAACGTTTTACTGTTATGTGTTCAGAACACATTACCTTCGTGTAGGTAGTCGATCGCTACAGTTTGATCACCGTCAGAAAGGTTTGATCATTGTAATGTAGTCACACAGTATGTCTAGCCTCCACAGATCATCCACATGAAGCTCTCGGTCTGATCGGCTCCTCACGAATGCTAGTTCGTTGCAGAACTCTTTCGATGGCTGATGCTGATAGAACTCCTTCGATCGGTGTCTGTCGATTTTTCGAATACTCTGGATCATCAGTAAAGATACTTGAGAGGTTGATGAAGTTCTTCTTAAAGTCTGGTGGGCTCACGACACTCATAGTTCACCTTCTCACTTCTCGAACCCTAGGCAGAAACCCTAGGATACTCTGAGAAAACCCTGCACCCTTTCTGTTTCTTTTCTTTTCTCTTCTTTTCTTTTCTTTTCTCATGCAGAAGGCCTTTCTTTCACCACCATTTCTCTCTAGGATCAGATATTCGCATGCCCCATCTTCTCTTCTTTTTTAAAACGGTGCAAGACTGCATTTTTACAACGTGAGAGGATAAAGCTAGGTGGTTACTCACTTGAATTCAAATTGAATTTGAATTCAAATGCCAACCAACCAATCTTTATCCACTCAAGGTATGAGAAGGGAGGGGCGTGGGCTTCTTTGTATGTGGAGAGTTTATACGAGAAACTTTTTCTCATGTAGAGCAAGTGGCGCACAAGTGGATAAGGTGGTGTGTGGGATTAGTTGCTCATTCAAATTCAAACATCATTTGAATTTGAATGGCCAACTAATCAATCTTTATCCACTTAGATGGCGCACAAGGGAGGGCGTGGGAAGGCTTCTGCATGAGAGAAAATTCACGAGAACTCATTTCTCATGAATTCAAATAGGCGCAGGTGAGGTGAGGTGGCGCAGGGAGGTAAGTCAAAGGTGGTTTCAAACCTAATTGAACCAACCTTATTAAAATAGGTTAGGCATAATTAGACTAAATTAAACCCAACACAATTAGACTTAATTAGGCTCAATAAAATCTTAATCAAATCAGGAATTGACTAAGCCCAACCCCTGATCAGATTAGGGACCAAACCTGTAACAGCCCAGGTACTTGGGCCTGTAAACTTAGACGGCCCAACAAAAAAAAAATTACAGAGGAGGAGGAAGACTCCTAACCGGAGTCTTCTTCCTTCCCATTTCTGACGAAATCAGACTCAAAGAGTCCAACTAGGGTAGGAAATCTTCACTATAAAGACCCCCCTTCCTCCCTTAGGATTTTACAACAAAAATTTCGAAGAAATTTGAGGGATTTAAGGGATTTTCTCAAGAAAATACTGTGGATGGTTGATCAGAAGAGAGGGGGGTTGTCGGAGCTATCTTGGGATGTCAGAACAAGGTATTCTTCTTCTCCTTTTGATCCTTCGATCATCGGTGTACTTGAAAGCCGGCGAGATGCCGGTTCGGACTCAAACAAGGACACCCCTGTTTGCATTGATTTTCTCCTTCCGTCGACGGCAGCAAGGAGGGATGAGGCTGCCACTAGGACGATAGCCTCGCCGACGTTGGAGTTGCCAAGGAGGGTGGCCGGAGATGGCCTATCTGGTCGGATTAAGGGGGGGCGCTCGAAAAGGGCTCGGGTCCCCTGTTTTCGAGTGTGAGGAAGAGGAGAAGAAATTTCTTCTCTCTTCTCTAAATAAATAAATATATATATATATATAATATAATTATATATATATATAATAAATAAAAATAATAAATTAAAATTAAAAAAAAAAGAGAGACATAGGTAAGAGTTCAGATAAACCTCAATATATATTTTTAAAAAATTTATTTGGTTAAATTGATTTATTTGATAGGAGAACAGTCCAACGACCAGGGGGACAACGAGTAGGATTTTGATTTTCAGACTATAAGGCTGTGAAATTGATTTCTCATTGATCGAGGTAAGAATCATTATACATGATCATCATCACATGTATATACTATTTTACTGTTAGTTTTGCATCATTGGATTAGAGATCAATGAATTTGTCATATGTGAAATGCTAATATTTACTTGTGTGATTGTGAGCATGAATATATTTTTATCAACGCATATGATGGCATGATTATATAGTTATGACATGTTTGTTTTTGAGTACACTGTAAAATTTGAATTGATTAATGTTATATGTCCATAAAAAAAAAAAGAGAAGAATATGGTTTGGACTGATCTTATCATGTGGAATAGCCAGTCAGGAGCTTATGCCTGGGACAGCCTCCACAGGCTTATGTGTGGAAGAATTTGATCCAAAAAAGATCATGAATGATTTGATCTGAGAAAGATCATGGCCACTTTGATCCGAGAAAGATCATAAATAGTTCGATTCGAGGAAGATCACAGAAATTGATCCGAATAAAAGATCGTCGCATGATCCTGGTTAGTCCAAAGCCAAAAAGGGATAAAAGATTGTCAATTAAAGATGTGAAAAGATGAAACATATAACATATAATTCAATAATGAGTGAAGATTTTGCTTGCTGATATGTGATGATCCATATTATTAAATACATATTTATGATAATATTTCAGTTATTATATACATATGAGTCTTCATAAATTGTATTGATTTCAGAAATATTACTTTTATCTACTGGCTTGATGTACATATACAGTGATTCTTACTGAGCTGGAGAAGCTCATATTTTCTTCTTATTTTTTTTCAGACTTACAGGATGCTTAGTTTGGATGGTTTGGGCGAGAACAAATAAGAACAGAAGTCTTTAGTAGTTTAGTTAGTTTAAATTTTTTGATACCAATGAACATTTGAATAAATTGTATTAAACAAAGTTTACATTTGATTTAAAGTTTTGACTCGATGGATTGATTTGGTATTTACTTGGTTATTTAAAATTTTGAAGTGTTAAATTAATAGGCCTTACATGATCCTTAGGGCGCTGCTCTAGGGTTTGTGTGGCCGTGTCATATGCCCAACTCAGGTGCTGGGTTTGGGGCTTGACAGAGTGGTATCAGAGCCTAGGTTTAGGAATCTTGAGGTTCATTTCAGAGAGAGAGTATATGGGTAGATTTTTAGATGAAAATTGACTAATATGAAATATTTTTCTTAAATTTTTGACTAAAGTGAAACTGTGTAGGTTGACATGGCAAGAGGGACTGAGCGTGGGCGAAATCGGAGACCTACTCATTTTGCGGATGGCTCTAATGTTTGGGAGCCAGCTATACAACAAGAAAATACTCTACCCTCATCGGATGATGATGCACCACAACAAGAACATCCTACTGAGCCTGCAGAGGTCACTCCCGGGGAAGAAACTCCAGGAGAACCTGAAATTCAACTTGGAGAACAAATTACTGCAGCTCAGTTAATGCAAGTACTGGTCCAACAACAAGTGGCTGCGAGGAAAGATATGAAGAGGATATTGGAGGTGCAACAGGGACAACAACAGCAGATCATACAATAAATATTTCAGGAGCGACAGTCCCAGCAGCAACAAGGAGCTGAAAATTAGTATGAACGTCAAATCAATTTATTAGATTTTAAAAAATATGCACCACCGGCATTCTCAGGGACCTCAGATCCTATGGAAGCTGAAAGCCAGCTAAAAGCAATAGAGAAGGTTTTCCATGCCTTAAGATGTCGTGCTGAAGATAAGGTCACTTTTGCCACTTTTATGTTACAAGATGAGGCAGCCGATTGGTGGGAGATGGAAATTGAAAAGATGGGACCAAATGATGAACCTTTTTCATGGGAAGAATTTAGAAAGGTCTTTTATGAGAAGTATTTTCTCCAGAATATCCGACTCCAGAAATTTTGAGAGTTCGATCGACTGGTACAGGGCCACATGATAATTGCTCAATATGCAGCCAAATTTGAAGAATTGTCGAGATATGCCCCTGCATTGATAGCTGAGAAAAATGTTTGAGCCAGAAAATTGGAGAATAGATTAAGAAATAGAATCCAACAATTAGTGACTATTTTTGAGCTTCCCACTTATAAGGAAGTTGTCAACAAATGCTTAATAATAGAAAAAAGACTTAATGATGCTCAAGTAGCAAGAGAGAAAATATGAAGAAAAGAGGTCGAGCAATTGATTCTCAAGGTCAAAGTAGCAGAGCCTTCAAACCAAAGACCCCAAAACCAAGTCAGACTGCCACTGAAGGTAAAGTACAATCTCAAGGGAGCCTTATATGTTATAGGTGTGGAGGACCTCATTTTAGACGAGATTGTACGTGGCCCGGGGGATAATGTTACAAATATGGACGAGATGGTCATAAAACAATTATATGCCGTAGTGGAGGAGGAGTACAGAGTCAGCAGATGCCTCAAAATTATCAGAATACCCCCACAAATCGGGCACCCCAAGATGTACAAAGATAAGATGCGGGACAACAAAAATCAAAGACCCAAGGATGAGTCTATGCACTTACACAACAGGATGCTAATGCTTCTAACTCAGTGGTGACAGGTACTGAACCGATCTCCTAAGTTCTTTTATATATATGTCATAAAATATTATATGGATATATAGCCCTGAATGATAAATGAATATCTGACAGATATGATTAAAATAGCATCCAATGATGTCTATGCTCTATTTGATCCTGGAGCTACCCACTCTTTTATAGCAACTAGTTTTATTAAGAAGACCAATGAAATGTCTCCTACACCTTTAGAAAATAATCTCTGTGTCTGCACACCAAGTGGAGAGGTGATCTTGGTTAATTCAATTTGCAAAGATTGTATACTAAGTATCGAAGATAGGGAGATGAAAGCAGACTTATTAGTCTTAGAGATGAAGGACTTTGATCTAATCTTGGGGATGGATTGGTTAGCAGCATATCATGCTACAGTTGATTGCTTCAAAAAGACAATAATGTTTCAAATTGCAGATCAGTCAGAGTTTAGTTTTAAGAGTACTAAACCCTTCTTACACCAGAAGTTCATCTCAGCTATTTGTGCTCAAAAATTTCTTAGAAAAGGATGTGAAGGATTTCTAGCCACTGTATTAGACACTCAAGATAATAAGCTCAAGTTACAGGATATTCCTATTGTGAAGAAATTTCTTGATGTTTTCCCAGATGACCTACCTGGACTACCTCCTGATCGAGAGATTGAATTTTCTATTGACTTGATCTCTGGTACGAGTTCAGTTTTTAAAGCCCCTTATCGAATGGCTCCAGCAGAATTGAAGGAATTACAAAAGCAATTACAAGAGTTGTTGGACAAAGGATTCATTAGACCTAGTGTATCACCTTGGGGAGCTCCAGTACTTTTTGTGAAGAAGAAAGATGGTAGCCTTCGGCTTTGCATAGACTATCGAGAATTAAATAAGGTAACAGTGCGAAACAAATATCCTTTACCACAAATCGATGATTTGTTTGATCAGTTGCAAGGGGCACAGGTCTTCTCAAAAATTGATCTTCGTTCTGGCTACCATCAGTTGAAGATACAGTCTGGAGATATATCAAAAACAGCCTTTCAGACTAGATATGGGCATTATGAGATTTTAGTCATGCCATTTGGTTTAACCAATGCACCGGCAGCTTTTATGGATCTTATGAATCGAGTGTTTGCATCATACTTGGATCGATTTGTAGTTGTATATATTGATGATATTTTAATTTACTCGAAAAGCTCACTCGAGCATGAAGAATATTTGAGGATTGTATTATAAACTCTGAGGAAAAAGAAGCTGTATGCAAAGCTACAGAAATATGAATTTTGGATGAACAGTGTTACTTTCCTCGAGCATGTTATCTCCAAGGATGGTATTTCAGTTGACCCAAGGAAAGTGGAGGCAGTAGTCGACTGGAGCCGACCTACTAATGTATCGGAGGTATGTAGCTTTTTGGGGTTGGCTAGCTACTATCGAAGGTTTGTGGAAGGTTTCTTTTGTATTGTCATGCCTCTATCTCGTCTAACACAGAAACAAGTGAAGTTTGAATGGACAGATGAATGTGAGCAAAGCTTCCAAGAGTTAAAAAGATAATTAGTGACTGTTCCAATTTTAACCATTTCATCCAGAACAGAAGGTTTCACTATCTATAGCGATGCTTCTCGTAAAGGCCTCGGTTGTGTTCTGATGCAAAAGGAAAAGGTGATAGCTTACGCCTCTCGACAATTGAAATCATATGAGCGAAATTATCCTACTCATGATCTAGAATTAGCAGCTATGGTTTTTGCTTTAAAAATATGGAGACATTATTTATATGGAGAGCATTGCGAGATTTTTACGGATCATAAAAGTTTAAAATACATCTTTACTCAGAAGGAGTTAAATTTGAGACAAAGAAGGTGGTTGGAACTATTGAAGGACTATGACTTGACAATAAATTATCATCCTGGGAAGGCAAATATTGTAGCCGATGCCCTAAGTAGAAAATTTTTTGGTGATTTGGCTGCTCTAATTACCTCACAAAAGCCTATATTGCTAGATTTGGAGAAATCAGGAATAGAAATACGACTATATAATTCTCAAGTTCAACTTGCAAATCTTGTACTACAGCCTACTTTGATTGAAAAGATTAAAGTAGCTCAAAAGGAGGATTCAGAGTTACAAAAGATCATAGAAGCAGTGGAATCCGGTATACAGACAAAATTTTGGACACATAAGGATGGGTCATTGAGGTTCGATAACAGACTATGTGTTCTCAAGATTTCAGGATTAAGGGACGAGATCCTAGAGGAGGCTCACTGTTCGGCTTACACCATGCATCCTGGAAGCACAAAAATGTATCAAGATTTGAAAAGAAATTTTTGGTGGTCTAGTATGAAAAGGGATATTGCACAATTCGTAGCCTAATATTTGGTATGTCAACAAGTAAAAGCCGAACATCAAAGACCAGCAGGACCATTACAGTCTTTTCTTATTCCTCAATGGAAATGGGAGCATATTACTATGGATTTTATGACTGGGTTACCTAAAATACTTCGGAATAATAATGTTGTATGGGTAATTGTTGATCGATTGACGAAATCAGCGCATTTCTTACCCTTTCGAATTGGTCTTTCCTTAGAAAGATTGGCAGGCTTGTATATAGAGCAGATAGTATGACTGCATGGAGTACCAGTTACTATTGTGTCAGATCGAGATAGTAGATTTGTTTCTCAATTTTGAAAGAGTCTTCATAAAGCCCTTGGTACCAAGTTAAATTTCAGTACAGCTTTTCATCCTCAAACTGATGGACAATTAGAACGAACCATACAGATCCTAGAGGATATGTTAAGGGCTTGTGTTATGGACTTGGGCGGTGCATGGGATAATCACTTATCATTGGTTGAGTTCGCTTATAATAATAGTTACCAAGCAAGCATTCAGATGGCTCCTTTCGAGGCATTATATGGAAGGAAGTGTAGATCACCCATTTGTTGGGATGAGGTGGGAGAAAGAAAATTGTTGGGACCAGAAATAATGCAACAGACAGTGGAAAAAGTACACATAATCCAGAAACGACTTCGTACGGCTCAGAGCAGGCAAAAGAGTTATGCTGATAATAGAAGAAGGGAGCTGGAATTTCAAGTAGGCAATCATGTTTTTTTGAGAGTTTCTCCTACTAAAGGTATCATGAGATTTGGAGTTTGTGGTAAGTTGAGTCCAAAGTATATTGGCCCTTTTGAAATTTTAAACAGGATTGGAGAGGTTGCATATCGATTAGCATTACCGTCGGCTTTATCTGGTGTACATAATGTGTTTCATGTATCAATGTTGAGAAAGTATATTTCAGATCCAAGTCATGTGGTGAGTTATGAATCTTTGCATCTTTAGAAGGATCTGACTTATGAAGAATATCCAGCATGGATTGTTGACAAGAAGGATCAGGTGTTACGGCATCGAAGTATTTCTTATGTGAAGATCCAATGGAGCAATCATAGCGAGAGAGAGGCTACATGGGAACTCAAGACAGAAATGAAGATCAAGTATCCACAACTTTTTGAAAACTCAGGTATGTAAATTTTGAGGATGAAATTTTTTTTTAAGGGGGAGAGATTGTAATAGCCCAAGTACTTGGGCCTGTAAACTTAGACAGCCCAACAAAAAAAAAATTTACAGAGGAGGAGGAAGACTCCTAACCGGAGTCTTCTTCCTTCTCGTTTCTGACGAAATTGGACTCAAAGAGTCTGGCTAGGGTAGGAAATCTTCACTATAAAGACCCCCTTCCTCCCTTAGGATTTTACAACAAAAATTTCGAAGAAATTTAAGGGATTTGAGGGATTTTCTCAAGAAAATACCGTGGGTGGTTGATCGGAAGAGAGGGGGGTCATCGGAGCTATCTTAGGTCATCGGAACAAGGTATTCTTCTTCTCCTTTTGATCCTCCGATCATCGGTGTACTTGAAAGCCGACGAGATGCCGGTTCGGGCTCAAACAAGGACACCCCTGTTTGCATTGATTTTCTCCTTCCATCGCCGGCAGCAAGGAGGGATGAGGCTGCCACCAAGACGGTGGCCTCACCGGCGTTGGAGTTACCAGGGAGGGTGGCCGGAGATGGCCTATCTGGTCGGATTAAGGGGGGGCACTCGGAAAGGGCTCGGGTCCCCTGTTTCCGAGCGTGAGGAAGAGGAGAAGAAATTTCTTCTCTCTTCTCTAAATAAAAATATATATATATATATAATATAATTATATACATATATATAATAAATAAAAATTAAAAATAAAAATTAAAAAAAAGGGAGACATAGGTAAGAGTTTAGATAAACCTCAATATATATTTTTAGAAAATTTATTTGGTTAAATTGATTTGTTTGATAGGAGAACAGTCCAACGACCAGAGGGACAATGAGTAGGGTTTTGATTTTCAGACTATAAGGCTGTGAAATTGATTTCTCATTGATCGAGGTAAGAATCATTATACATGATCATCATCACATGTATATACTATTTTACTGTTAGTTTTGCATCGTTGGATTTGAGATCAATGAATTTGTCATATGTGAAATGCTGATATTTACTTGGGTGATTGTGAGCATGAATATGTTTTTATCAACGCATATGATGGCATGATTATATAGTTATGACATGTTTGTTTTTTAGTACACCACAAAATTTGAATTGATTAATGTTATACGTCCATAAAAAAAAAGAGAGGAATATGGTTTGGACTGATCTTGTCATGTGGAATAGCCAGCCAAGAGCTTATGCCTGGGACAGCCTCCACAGGCTTATGTGTGGAAGAACTTGATCCGAGAAAGATCATGAATGATTTGATCCGAGAAAGATCATGGCCACTTTGATCCGAGAAAGATCATAAATAGTTCAATCCGAGGAAGATCACAGAAATCGATCCGAATAAAAGATCGTCGCATGATCCTGATTAGTCCAAAGCCAAAAAGGGATAAAAGATTGTCAATTGAAGATGTGAAAAGATGAAACAAATAACATGTAATTCAATAATGAGTGAAGATTTTACTTGCTGATATGTGATGACCCATATTATTAAATGTATATTTATGTTAATATTTCAGTTATTATATACATATGAGTCTTCATAAATTGTATTGGTTTCAAAAATATTACTTTTATCTACTGGCTTGATGTACATGTGCAGTGATTCTTACTGAGCTGGAGAAGCTCATATTTCTTTCTTATTTTTTTTTTCAGACTCACAGGATACTTAGTTTGGATGGTTTGGACGAGAGCAAATAAGAACAGAAGCCTTTAGTAGTTTAGTTAGTTTAAATTTTCTGATACCAATGAACATTTGAATAAATTGTATTGAACAAAGTTTACATTTGATTTAAAGTTTTGACTCGGTGGATTGATTTGGTATTTACTTGGTTATTTATAATTTTGAAGTGTTAAATTAATAGGCCTTACATGATCCTTAGGGCGCTGCTCTAGGGTTTGTGTGGCCATGTCACGTGCCCAACTCAGGTGTTGGGTTTGGGGCTTGACAAAACCACCTCGGTGATTAGGTCAACTCTTAACCTAATCGGGTCAAACCCAACTGAATCCAATTCAATTGGACTTGATCCAAAAATAATTACTTAATTAAATTGAGTTAATTAGTGATCAAATCATTAATTAAACCTCTCATAAATACTGAGTCTAAATCCGATGGGCAATCGGACATCAAAGTCCATCGATATGAAACCTTGATCGAAGAGTCTCAAACCAGTGGGACTCTTGACCCCGGTACCCAAAATGTGTGGAACTCATGATCAGAGAATCCTGATTCTCGATCACAGAGTCTCAGATAGACTCAGAATCTCCGAGCATTAGGACTCTTGGTCGAAGAGTCCCAGTCCAGTGGGACTCTTCACTAGCCATCAGATCAAATAGGAACATCTAATGTGTGTGACTCCGCAGGTTCGAACCTAAGCCAGTAGCACAGGAACCAATTTCTGTACTAATCGAAGTGACCATCTAGCAATGGTATCCGACATCTGGATAGGTCGAATAGTCTCAATCGCAGTATTCAGAATCTACGCGAATATGATTACTGTATAATACATCCCTTTTGACCCCTGTGTATAGAACGACTCAGGGTTAAACTGTCAACCCTGATCAGATCATCTGAATCGTGCTCAACTCAAACAGTCCTGTGACTCCTCACTAGGACTATCCTGGCCAAGGTTTTGCTAAATTGAAACATGACTGTACACAGCTCCTGA
>NC_025998.2:29872135-29953613 GCF_000442705.2 Elaeis guineensis | reverse complement strand
CATTTCACTGACATCATAAATAGTTTAAAAAATCTTAATAAATATTATTCTAACAGTGATCTTGTGAGAAAAGTGCTCAGGTCCTTACAAGATCATGGGAGGCAAAAGTTACTGTAATTCAAGAGGCCAAAGATTTGAATACTCTAACCATTGGAGAAGCTGTTTGGATCCTCATGACTCACAAACTGACCATGAAGCAACACACTGAGGAAAAACTAAAAGAAAGAAGACCATAGCTCTCAAGTCGACAACTCAGGAAGAAAAAATATAGAAAAATCAGACAATAGCGAGAAAGATGAGGATTTGGTCTGAACCAAAAAATTTAGATGCTTCATGAGGAAAAAAAATAAGAGACCTAAGAGAAGACCACCAGTCAAGAGAGAGCGAGTAAGAAAAAGAAAAGAAATAGCCTCATCATCTGCTATGAATGCAAGAAGCCGAGCCACTTCAGATCAGAATACCCCGCTCAAGAAAGGCCAAAAAAAGTTCAAGAAGAAGAAGGCCATGATGGCTACATGGAGTGAAAGTGATGACTCTACCACTGACGAAGAAACTCATGAAGAAGCCAACCTAGCCTTATGGCACTATAAAATGAGATATCATCCGAAACTCAAAATGAATTTACTTATGATGAACTATTAGAATCTTTTCATGAATTTTTGAATGACCTAAAAGAATTAGGAAAAAAAATAAAAATTTAAAATCAAGAAACCATGCATTAGCTAAGGAAAAAGAAAAGTTGATAAGAAAAATGAAGAATTAGAACTAAAGAATAAGTCTCTAATAAAAAAAAAGATGAACTTTTTAGTCCAAAATGAAATTCTTGTGAAAAAAAATCAAAAACTAAAGGAAGAGGTAACCAATTAAAATCTAAAGTTAATAGATTTATATTAAGTTCAAATAAACTTCAGATGATATTAACAGTCCAAAAAGCTGTATATGATAAAGCCAGACTTGGCTATAGCACTCTAAGAAAGCAAAAAGTTTTTGAAAAATATTTTTGTCAATGTATCTACAAGAAAACTACCAAATATTACTTGTTTTAGATGTGGCAAGGTAGGGCATAAAGCTTATTCATGTTTATCAAATAAATTTGATACTAAAAATATTAAAAAATATGGGTTCCAAAAGGAACCATTGTGACTAACTCCAAAGGATCCAAATTAGCTTGGATACCTAAGGTTAAAAGTTGATTTCATATGTGTAGGTGTGTTCTTGCATCCCAAGCAATAAAACAGAAGTGGTATCTCGACAGTGGATGCTCAAGACATATGACTGGTGATGAATTTTAATTTATCACATTGGAAAGCCAAAAATAGAGGGATGATCACCTTTAGAGATAATGGCAAAGGGAAGATCATCGATATTAGTAACGTTGGTATCACTCCCTCCACTTGTATTGAAAATGTATTACTTGTAGATGGTCTTAAGCATAATCTTTTAAGTATTAGCCAATTATGTGATAAAAGTTATAAAGTAATTTTTGAATCATCTATGTGCATAGTAACTAGTCCCATTAATGTTAGCATTAGATTCATTGGACATAGGACATGGCAATATATACATAGTTGATTTGGATAATCTATCCTTATAAAATATGTAATGTCTTGTAGCCATGAATGTTAAAATTAATGAGAGTAGTTGGCTTTAGCACTGTAGGCTTGCACATATTAGTATGCACATATTTTTTAAAATTATTAAAAAATATTTAATTTTTGGTTTGTCAAAAATTAATTTTGATAAAGATAAAATTTATGATGTATGTCAATTAGGTAAGCAAATAAGAGTTTTTTTTAAATCTAAAAATATTGTTTCAACTTTTAAATCTTTAGAACTCTTGCATATTGATTTATTTGGTCTATAAGGACAACTAGTATAGGAGAAAAGAGATATAGTTTTGTAATCATTGATGATTTTTCGTGTTTCACTTGAGTTTTATTTTTAGCTTCTAAGGATGAAGCATTTTCAGCATTCTCTAAGTTTTGTTGAAAGATTTTGAATGAAAAAAATTTATCAATTATTTCTATTCGAAGTGATCATGATATTGAATTTAAAAATAAAAATTTTGAAAAATTTTATGATAAAAAGAATATAGATCATAACTTCTCAGCACCTAGAACACCACAACAAAATAGAGTTATTGAAAGAAAAAATAAAACTCTAGAAGAAATGGTCCTACCATGCTATGTGAAAGCAAACTCCCAAAATATTTTGGATAGAAGTAATTAACATAGCATGTTATATTTTAAATTATATTTTAATAAGATCTATTTTAAAGAAAATACTTATGAATTATGAAAAGGTAGAAAATCTAATATAGGTTATTTTCATATTTTTGGTTGTCGGTATTTTATTTGAATAATGACAAAGATAGCTTAGATAAATTTGATGCTAAATCTGATGAAGCTATCTTTCTTGACTAATTCTACTTCCAGCAAAGCCTTTAGAGTATTCAATAAAAGAACACTAGTAGTGAAAGAGTCAATTCATGTTGTTTTTTATGAAACTAATGATCTTCCATTAAGAAAGAGAAAGGGTGCTGATGATACAGGTATCATAAAAGATGGGATGAAAAAACTCATCCTCAATAACTCAAATGAGAAAAACAAAGATCAATTGGATGAAAGCATCAATGATCAAAACATTCAAGAATAATCTCAAGACATAGATAATCTTTCAAGAAAATGAAGGTATGTCCATAATCACCTTAAAGAATTAATAATTAATGATCCAACATAAAGAGTAAGAACTAGATCTTCAGTCAAGATGTTTGTAATTATGTAGCTTTTGTTTATATCTAGAACCTAAAACAATTGATGAAATGAAAAGGACCATAACTAGATAATTGCCATGCAAGAAGAGCTAAACCAATTTGAAAGAAACAATGTATGGACACTAGTTGCTAGACCTAAAAATCATCCCATAATAGGAACTAAATGAGTTTATAAGAACAAATTAGATGAAGATGGAAATTAGTAAGAAACAAAGCAAGATTAGTTGCTAAAGGATACAATCAATAAGAAGGAATTGATTTTGATATCATATTTGCTCCTATTGCTAGACTAGAAGCAATAAGAATGCTACTTACTTTTGCTTGTTTTATGAACTTTAAATTATTTCAAATAGATGCTAAGAGTACTTTTCTTAATGGTTATATTTTTAAAAAAGTATATATATAGAACAACATCTTGATTTTGAAAATCATAAATTTTTAGATTATGTAAGTTAAACAAAGCTTTATATGAATTAAAATAGGCTCCTAGGACATGGTATGAAAGATTAAATAAGTTTTTATTAGAAAATAATTTTTTTAAAAAAAATATTGATACTACTTATTTTATAAAAAGAAAAGATAAAAAAATTCTAGTCATACAGAAATATGTTGATGACATTATATTTGGATCTACTAATGAAGATTTGTGCCAAGAGTCTGCCAAGCTCATGTAGGGAGAGTTTGAGATGAGCATGATGGGAGAACTTAATTTCTTCTTTGGACTTCAGATTAAACAAACAAAGAAAGAGATCTCCATCACCCAAAGTAAGTATATAAGAGAATTGTTAAAGAAATTTGGAATGAAGAGCTCAAAATTATAAGTACACCTATGACCCTTCCTGTAAATTAGATAAAGATGAGTATGGTAAAAATATTGATTCAAAGCTCTATAGGGTATGATAGGCTCTTGACTATATCTGTCTGCAAGTAGACCTAATATAATATTCAGTGTATGCATGTGTGCTAGATATCAATCTAATGCTAAGGAATCTCACTTAAATGCTGTTAAAAAAAAATTTAGATACTTAAAAAGAACACAAAACCTAAGTCTTTGAATTTTAAAATAATCTTCTATGGACTAATAGGTTACTCAGATGCAGACTTTGCTGAATGTAGACTAGATAGAAAAAGTACTAGTAGAATTTATCAATTTTTAAGAGTAAATTTAATCTCTTGATTCAGCAAGAAGCAAAATTTAGTAGTATTATCTACGGTCCGAGGCCAATACATTACAGCTAAAAGTTGCTGTACTTAAATCCTATGGATTAAGCAACAACTCATAGATTTTGGTATTGAACTTAAAAATTTTCTTCATAAAATGTGATAATACTAGTCCCATCAATTTGACCAAAAATTCAATTCAACACTCTAGATCAAAACACATTAAAATTAGACATCATTTCATAAGAGAATATATTCAAAATAATGATATAACACTTGAATATATAAATACTGAAAAATAACTAGCTGATATTTTCATCAAAGCATTAAATAAAAATAAATTTTATGAAATTAGAAGAGAATTGAGCATCTTAGATCCTTCTGTTTGAATTTCAATTATAATTTCACTCCCAAAATCCTTCTAAAATCTCTTGACTTCATTATGTTAATTTTGGGAGCCGACTATCTTTTTTTGAGATTTTTTAAGATAATTAAAAATCATCAGTGCTATTCAGATACCTTTTCAGATTTTTTTCATTGAAATACTAAAAAAATTATATCAAAATTTATCTGTACTTCCAATGATCATCTCAATTTGATTTGATCAATTTCAAATTTTTTATTCTAAATTTTTTCTCATTTTTAATTTTTTTTCATAGCCTGAACCCTTCCTGGATAGGACGACCCATGTGGGACATCCCAATTGATCGGGTAAACTCTTTTCAAGTGAGCCGACCCAAATCTTGTTTCATTAAAAAGGGATTCTAAGATGTCTCAAATCCAAAGACTCTTCTTGTCCCTCTTGTCCCAACCTAGGAACCTCATTCTAGATCTCCCAAAAATCCCAAAATCTCTTAAAACCGAGGTCTACTCTCCCTAAATTTTTTGATCTCATGGCTTATTCTCTTGTTTTCCCCAAATTCCAAATCTTAACCCATAAATCCATGAGAAACTCTCCAAAAATCATCTTCTCCTCTTAAGTTTCACTTCAATCCACATCCTTCTCCACCTTCTTGATCATTATCTATCCTCTTCTTGGGACATGGCCCCCAAAATGAGAATGCCACAAAGAAGGAAGTCTGTTAGATCCTTGGAGGTAGAGAAAAGGAGGAAGAAGGCAGCACATGAGCCGACCCAAGCATCTCCACCGGTCACTCCAAGTAAGATTCTCCTATCTGCAAGGAAGGTTGCTTTGGATAGAAACGTAGACTTCAAATTTTTTAGACATGATGATTTTTCTATTGGAGAAAAACTAATTAATCAAGAGTGGAAGTCTTTCTTAAGTTTGTCTGAGCCAGTGTATATTGATTTGGTCAAAGAATTTTATTCAAATTTGATTTTCTCTGATGGTGTTTTGAGATCTACTGTGAAGGAAGTCCAAATTATCTTAAATGCAACTAGGCTAGGAAGATTCCTTCAGATGCCTTATGAGGGTGGTTTCCTAGATGAGCTACCCAAAAAGATATTGGACTTAAAACTATTCTTGGGAGAGATGATGTGGAAAGTTTTTTGAAAATTGAAGCCAAAGATCTAAGTGTGGAGATGAGGCTGCTCTACCACATGGTTCTAGGACTTTCTTCCTCAAAGGAGGAAGATATGATTTGTTGACTGGTAGAGATATTTGTCGATGCACCATGTAGTTTCTGAAACTCCCCTAAACCTATCTTTCTTGATGATCGATGCCATGAGCGAAGCCTTGAACAGATCCAAGGCTCTCTTGCCATATGGCATGGCTCTCACTATGATTTTCAGGGAGTCAGGAGTGAGTTTTGAGGGAGAGATTGTTTGTAGATTATCATATACTGACATCTACAACAACCACTCTCTTAGGCGCATGGGTTTTGTGAGAGTTGATGGCCGTTGAGCTAAGAGACAAGCTGCAGCAGTTGAGGAGAAGGATGATGATGAGGAGGAGCATGCTAAGGGAGAGGGTCCATCTTCTCCTGTGCCCAGGTCGAGTCTAGTTGTTCACTATGTTTCAGAGCCTGAGGCAGGACCCTCGGTCAGAGTACCTCCATTGAGCCGTACCGTGCCTATTTTTAGCTTGGGGATGTTGATATGGGATAGCTTGCTGAGAGAGTGACAGAGATTTTATCTGTTCAGCTGCAGTGGTTTCAGAATCAGCTTCTTCAGCAGTCTCACCAGTTCTAGCAGCAGATTTTACAGTAGGTTCTCCAGCAGCAGGCACAGCAGCAGCCACAGCAGTTTCACCTAGCTCCATCGAGTGCCTTCTCTGGTCCTTCCTTGGACTCTTCTATTGTGCCATACATTTTCTCTTTGATGGAGCTCTTGTCTGACTTGAGTACTAGACTGGAGGGTGTGGAGAGCTTCCTTCTTAAATTCAGTGATAGAATTTTTGATATAGAGAGGAAGGTCAGATAGATTGTAGTCTCTCTCTCTGTTGGAGTGGCACATTGACTCCTTCTACACTGCAGATGGATGACCTGACTCGAGAGATAGAGAGACTCCACAGCCAGCTTCGTTCTTCTCTTGAACTACTTCGGATAGACATCAGAGACTCCAGAGACTTCGTATCTGCTGATCTAGATGGGCTCTGACTTACAGTGAGGGAGATCTTGTCCTAGCTTGATGTCATTAGACCCAGCTTCAGTCTAGGCCCTCCACATCCAGTGAGCCAACTTTTGTTTAGCCCATTGCTTTCCGTCCTCTGGCATCTTCTTCTTGGACCAGACCCTTCGATCGAGGATGAGGCTGATCATGTTTCTCCTATCTTGATCTCGTGCTCGATGCCCAGTCTCATTAATTTCATTATTTTATATTAGATTACTTAGTTATATCTTATAGATTAGATGTATGAGAGCTTTATGCTCTTTATGACTCTTGTAACCTCTCTTTTTAGTGTTAATGAATGAGATTTTTATTATTTTATTTGGTTCATTTCTTTTTTGGATGAATGAATGGATGAATGCCTATTATACTTGAATGAATGCACTATTACATTGATATCTGATATGCAATTATGAAAAATCTTACTCCCTTTAGTCTATTTTTTTGATGATGTCAAAAAGAGAAAGAATGGTATCATGATAGAGAAAATAGTGTATCGTCTATCTAAATTTTTTTTACATTTATATGCTCTTTTAAATTTTTTACTCTGACACAGTAATTGACAATGATATGCCTCTGATATGCCCATATTTTTTTACTCTGATACATTTATTTTTATCCTCATTTGATACTATTTGAAAAATTACTTTGATACATCTATTTTTTTGAGTGCTCTGATATTTTTGATAATTTTATTTTTGCATGAATGCCAAAATATCTCGACATATTTATTTTTGATTTTACAAAATACTCTAATTTTTTCTCTTTTAATTCTTGTTCAAATGGTGTCATTCTTGCTTTAAGATCAAAATAAGAAAAGAGAAAAAAATATTCTTTCACACTTAGTGCTCTGATAACTACAAACAAGGAAGAAAAGAACAAAACTCTTTTATGAATCATCTGTGCTTCAATAAAAATTTTTTAAATTGAACACTCTTTATATAAGAAAGAGGGATCTTTTTTAAAATGATCAAAATAATCCAATTCATACAAGAAAGAGGAGGATTCTGATTGAATAAAAATAATTTTTTGAAATACTATGATACCTTCACAAATGATTTTCGCAAAATGAATTAAATGTGGGAATTTTAGTGCAGGGGTAAAATGATAATTTTAAATTTTTTTAAAATTATAATTTTACAGTAAAAAATATTAATTAATTTAATTAATTAATATATATTAATCTTACATAAGGATCTAAATATGATATATATAGCATGCATTTAAATTTGAAATTTTGAATTCTATAGTAAACGTTTTACTGTTATGTGTTCAGAACATATTACCTTCGTGTAGGTAGTCGATCGCTACAGTCTGATCACCGTCGGAAGATTTGATCATTGTAATGCAGTCACACAGTATGTCTAGCCTCTACGGATCGTCCACATGAAGCTCCCGATCTGATCGGCTCCTCACGAATGCTAATTCGTTGCAGAATTCTTTCGATGGCTGATGCTGATCGAACTCCTTTGATCGGTGTCTGTCAATTTTTTGAATACTCTAGATCATCAGCAGAGATACTTGAGAGGTTGATGAAGTTCTTCCTGAAGTCTGGTGGGCTCACGACACTTATAGTTCACCTTCTCACTTCCCGAACCCTAGGCAGAAACCCTAGGATACTCTGAGAAAACCCTGCGCCCCTTCTGTTTCTTTTCTTTTCTCTTTTTTCTTTTCTTTTCTCACACAGAAGGCCTTTCTTTCGCCACCTTCTCTCTAGATCAGATATTCGCATGCCCCATCTTCTCTTCTTTTTTAAAACGGTGCAAGACTGCATTTTTACAGCGTGAGAGGATAAAGCTAGGTGGTTGCTCACTTGAATTCAAATTGAATTTGAATTCAAATGCCAACCAACCAATCTTTATCCACTCAAGGCATGAGAAGGGAGGGGCGTGGGCTTCTTTGTACGTGGAGAGTTTATACGAGAAACTTTTTCTCATGTAGAGCAAGTGGCGCACAAGTGGATAAGGTGGCATGTGGATTAGTTGCTCATTCAAATTCAAACATCATTTGAATTCGAATGGCCAACTAATCCATCTTTATCCACTTAGATGGCGCACAAGGAGGGAGTGGGAAGGCTTCTGCATGAGAGAAAATTCATAAAACTTGTTTCTCATGAATTCAAATAGGCGCAGGTGAGGTGAGGTGGCGCAGGGAGTAAGTCAAGGTGGTTTCAAACCTAATTGAACCAACCTTATTAAAATAGGTTAGGCACAATTAGACTAATTAAACCCAACATAATTAGACTTAATTAGGCTCAATAAAATTTTAATCAAATCAGAAATTGACTAAGCCCAACCCTGATCAGATCAGGGACCAAACCACCTCGACAATTAGGTCAACTCTTAACCTAATCGGGTCAAACCCAACTGAATCCAATTCAATTGGACTTGATCCAAAAAAATTACTCAATTAAATTAAGTTAATTAGCAATCGAATCACTAATTAAACCTCTCATAAATACTAAGTCCAAATCCGATGGGCAATCGGGCATCAAAGTCCATCGATATGAAATCTTGATCGAAGAGTCTCAAACCAGTGGGACTCTTGACCCCGATACCCAAAATGTGTGAAACTCATGATCAGAGAATCCTGATTCTCGATCACAGAGTCTCAGATATGTAGGACTCAGAATCTTCGAGCATTAGGACTCTTGGTCGAAGAGTCCTAGTCCAGTAGGACTCTTCACCAACCATCAGATCAGATAGGAACCTCTAATGTGTGTGACTCCGTAAATTCGAACCTAAGCCGGTAGCACAGGAACCAATTCCTGTAGTAATCGAAGTGACCATCTAGCAATGGTATCCGATATCCGGATAGGTCGAATAGTCGCAATCGCAACATTCAGAACCTATGCGAATATGGTTACTGTATAATACATCCTTTTGACCCTTGTGTATAGGATGACTCAGGATTAAACTGTCAATCCTGATCAGATCATCCGAATTGTGCTCAACTCAAACAGTCCTGTGACTCCTCACTAGGACTACCTTGGCCAAAATTTTGCTAAATTGAAACATGACTGTATACAGCTCCTGAACTGAAATGATCAATCCCATCTTGACACATGCACCGACAAGTCAAGTACTTGACTACACCCAGCAGTCTTTCATCACTGAATTAGAAATTCAAGTAGTCTAGCGCCTAAGTGCAGTGAGTTGCTTGCAAGTCACCGTGGCAGTCTCAGGTCGGAGGGATAGTTATATCCATATCCCATCGGAGCAAATCTTGACAGCAAAAAAATCTCTGGAGTCGGTCACATTCAGTGCAGATGTATCCTTACATCTCACCTGTATGTCATACCAGTGTCTTCATACTCCTTGGTTAAGAGAACAACCAACCCATATGGCACACAATGACCTATACTTGATAAATGTTGTTGTCCTTGGTAACAACGTATCATTTGGTCACGAACAAGTTTAAGGACTAAACGATAAATCCTCCTTTGTCGAGTCTAAATAGTCCTAAGGATTTCACCACAACACAGGAGTTCATTAGAAGATGAAATAATTTATGATGAAAAATGCTAAAATAACTTTTATTAATTTATAATTTATATACTAATACAAGAAAGAGCACAATCATCAACAGACTGATGATTGGCTTTGGGACACTATTCCCAACAATCTCCCACTTGGCCTAAAACCAATCGGTGCAGTATCTAATACCCATCTTCGACTTGAAATCATCGAACTCCTGGCTTTAGTGAATGGGTCGGTTAGGTTCTCCTTCCCGTCGATCTTCTGAAGGTTGACGTCACCTCTATCCATGATTTTTCGGATAAGATAGTAGCGGCGTAGAATATATTTCATCCGCTGGTGTGCCTTCTATTCTTTGCCTGAGCAATGGCTCCAGAGCTGTCACAATAGAGCAGAACTGGACCAACAAGGAGGGTGCTACTCCAAGCTCGGTGAGAAATTTTCTCAGCCAGATCGCTTCTTTGGCAGCATCTGATGCAGCGACATACTCTGCCTCGCAAACTGAATCAGCCACAGTGTGCTGCTTGGAACTCTTCCAGCAGACAGCCCCACCATTAAGGGTAAAAAATAAATTCTGACATACTCTTACTATCATCATGATCAGACTGAAAACTGAAGTCTGTAAACCCATAAGTCTCAAGTCCGATTCACCATAAATAAGCCACTGGTCCTTAGTATTTCTTAAATACTTCAGGATGATTTTAGCAACCTTCCAGTGATTCTCCTCTGGATCAGATTGGTATCTACTCACTACCCCTAGGAGTATGCCACATCTGGTCGTGTACATGTCATGGCGTACATGATAGATCCCACTGTCGAAGCATATAAAATTCTACCCATACGCTCTCTCTCTTGAGGTATTGTCGGACAATCCCTCTTCGAGAGAGAAATTTCATGGCCTATCGGTAGATAGCCTTTCTTGGAATTCTCCATGCTGAACCTCTTCAGCATAGTATCAATGTATGTGGACTGGGATAAGCCAAGCAACCTTTTAGATCTATCCCTATAGATCCTCATCCCTAGGATGTAGGAAGCTTCTCCCAGATCCTTCATGGAGAACTGTGACGACAGCCAAATCTTTATTCCCTATAATGCAGGGACATCATTCTCAATTAAGAGAATATCATCCACATACAAGATAAGAAATATCACTACTGGACCATTAGCCCACTTATAAATGCAGGGCTCTTCTCCATTCTTAACGAAGCCATACATCTTGATCATCCTATCAAAACGTATGTTCCAACTCTGGAATGCCTGCTTAAGTCCATAAATGGACCTCTGTAACCTGCACACCTTAGACTCATCTGTGGATGTGAATCCTTCAGGTTATATCATATACACCTCTTCGTCTAGCTTTCCATTTAGGAAAGCTGTCTTCACATCCATCTGTCAGATTTCATAGTCCAGATGGGCAGCTTTCGCAAGCATAATCCGAATGGATTTGAGCATTGCCACAGGAAAAAATATCTCGTCATAGTCTATACCATAACGTTGACGATATCCCTTGGCAACCAGATGAATTTTATAGGTCTCCGCCTTTTCGTCTGTGCCTCTCTTCCTCTTGAAGACCCACTTACACCCTATGGGTTTTACTCTTTCGGGTGGGTCAACCAATGTCCACACATCGTTGACCTTCATGGACTCCATTTCGAATTTCATGGCCTCTAGCCATTTCTCAGAGTCAGGTCTCTGCATTGCATCCATGTAGGTGATCGGATCCTAATCATTTCATCAAGTTCGATAGGATCGCCATTTCGGACTAAGAAACCATAGTATCTGTCCAGTTGACGTGGTACTCTACCAGACCGCCTTAAGGGTGCAGGAACAATGGGCTTCGGATCTGATCTAACCAAATACGGTTCAGGTTCAGCAACTTGTGTCAGTTTTTCTACTTGTCGAACTTCCTCAAGTTTGACCTTGGAGGCAACAGTCCCTTCACCAAGGAACTCCTTTTCCAAAAAGATTGCCTTAAGACTGACAAACACCTTTTGCTCATCAGCTAGGAAGAAATAATACCTTTTGATCTCTTTTGGGTACCCTATGAAATAACACTTGTCAGACCTAGGTCCAAACTTATCTGTAATTAAATGTTTAACATAAGCCGGACACCCCCAAACCCTAAGGTGCGAGAGTACTGGCTTACATCCTATCCGTATCTCATAAGGCATTTTGGTTACAGACTTACTCGGAACCCTATTTAGAAGGTAACAAGCCGATTCAAGCGCATATCCCCAGAGAGAGATCGGCAGACCAGCAAATCCTATCATAGATCGAACCATGTCCAACAAGGTCCGATTTCTCCTTTCAGACACACCATTATACTGTGATGTTCCAAGAGGAGTCCACTGAGAGAGAATCCCATTCTCCCCAAGATATGTCAGAAACTCATTGGAAAGGTATTCACCTCCTCGATCAGATTGAAAAATTTTAATACACTTTCCAGTTTATTTTTCTACCTCATTTCGGAATAGTTTGAACATTTCAAACAACTCCGACTTATGCTTTATTAGGTAGACATACCCATACCTCGATAGGTCATCTGTGAAGGTTATGAAGTAGAAATATCTACCTCTTGTACTTGAGCTCATGGGTCTACATATATCAGAATGTACCAGACTCAAGAGTTCACTGGCTCGCTCACCTATTTCAGTAAAAGGTGACTTGGTCATCTTCCCAAGAAGACAGGACTCATAGATTGGAAGTGATTCACAATCACTAACTTCAAGATTCTTTCTTGAGCCAACCTGTTTATCCTATTCTTATTAATATGACCTAGCCTACAGTGCCAAAGGTAGACTTCTGACATATTATCCATTCTAGGGTATTTACCAGAGGTTTGAACCATATTAACAGGCTGTGATAGTAAGTAAATTCTACTATTTAGTTGTCCAACAAACATTGTAACACCATTCAAAATGATATTGTAAATATTTCTTTTTATTAAAAATTCATAACTGTACATGGCCAAAAGGCCTATAGAAATAATATTTAATAAAAAGTTTGAATAATAGTGACATTCACTCAGAATTACATTACGAGAGTTGATTACAAGGTTCATGATTCCTAAAGCTAAAACTAGAACTTTGCTTCCATCTCCAACGTTCCGGAACCTCTCGCCTTCATCAAATCTCCTACTGACCTGTAGACCCTTCATCCAATTACAGATATGATAAGGGCTTCCGATATCCAATACCCAGGCAGTAGTATCACAAATAGAAAAGTTGCAAGGTGTTATCATATAATTACCTTGCTTCTTCTTTGGCCTGTTCGGGTCTGGGGAGGCAATGTATAGAGAAAGTTTCTCTTCCAGTGCCCCTGCTTCTTGCAAAAGAAGCACTCCGCCTGGCTCTGGTCGGGCTTGCACTTCTTGGTCTGATCCTGTGCAGATGTCCCAGCATGTGGCTGCACCTTCTTATTCTTCTTCTTCTTATTCTTCTTCCCTTTCTTAAAAGGTCGACGATCAGAAGAAGACCCTCCCACAACATTCACCAACTCCTTATGGAGCTGGTGGTCGTTCTCAAAGTTCTGCAGCAACCCCAACAAGCCATGGTAGTTCACTACAGGCTTTGTCATCCGAAAATGAGTAAGGAAGGGGAGGAAGGACTTGGGCAAAGAATTTAGGATCACATCCTTACCGAGCTGCTCGTGCAAGGAAAAGCCCAGTTTACTTAGGTGCTCAATCATTTTGATCATGTACAGTACATGATCAGTGACTGAGGCCCCATCCCTCATCCGAGCATTGAAAATGGCACAACTAGTTTTGTGCCTTTCAACATCGTTAGACGTGCCAAAGGAGTCGTTCAATATTTGAAGCATCTCCTACGGTTGGGCATTCTCGAACCTGTGGCTGAACTCATCATTCATTGCCGCCAGCATTATGCACCGAACAGTGGTGCGATCATTAAGCCACTTCTGGTAAGTGTCCAGACCGCCCCTCTAGCATTCAAGGTTGGCTCCTCAGGTGCCGGATCCGTTACTACATAAAGGATCCGTTCATGCTCAAGGACGATTTTCAATTTTTGATACCAGCTATCGAAATTAGGTCCCATGAGCTTGTCATTATCTAATAATGACCGGAGCGACAGGGTAGTGGCCATAGCTGCATAAAGGAAAACCATACCTTTATTAGTACATAAATTATTAATACTAAAGACTTAGACTTTAGTCTAAAGTTTCTCTCAGTATTTTTACGAACTGGTAGCCTCAACCTCCAATTCGAAGAATTACTTTAATTCTTTAGTGGGTACTAAAATCCACACAGACCACACACGAGCCCAACTTTGGTTGGTCAACCCATGTACATCTATGGGTAGGTTCATAATCAGTTGTTTCTCTAAATAACTTCTAGTAATTAATTTTGCCCAGAACCTAACAATAGGCTTTAGCCTCCACTGAAAAGATCTGGTTAGGTCCAACCATTAATATGACTTGATTTGGTGAATCAGACCAATAAATGATCAGGCCCAACTTTGGCCGGCCAACCTGACCACCATCAGAAAGACTCAACCAAATGATCATATTATGAATGATAATTCCATTAGTCAATAAGCACCAGGCCTTTGGGCCTCCAGTGATTATTAAAATAATAGACTCATTATCACTCACTTAATGGGAGGCTATGACTTAGTTATCACTATAACTTAATCATTTTAGGGACCTAATAATTTTTGAGGATTTTTATTAAAGGATAGAAGAGAAGAAATTAACCAGCCAATTTCAATCCTCCCACTGACTTTACCAAGTCAGATTAAAAAAGATTTAATTAAAGCCGGCATTAGGAGCACCTAAATCAGTCACACTGATTTACCTAATGACATGGGTGAGCCCTAATCACCAAGTGATCTAATCAAAACCTAACTCACCAGGTTGGCCAGATAAGTGAGATCAGTGAAAGAGATATGCCATTAACTCGTCAGAGATCGAATCAATGCGAGTAGCTCTCAATTAAAAATCACTGGTCAGACTGTCGAACTTACCTTAAATACCAACCGGTTCATTAGTTTTAATTTGATCAACTTAGTAAATAGGGTTCCACCGCGTAGCCATGAATTAAGTCTATCTTGGTCTAGTTAAAGACATGGACCCATTCAACTACAACTATTGGAGTTGAGTCTAGAGTGTCCTTGACCTAATCTAATTCAACTTTTGATTAGATTTGATCAATTACTCTAATTTAGTCCATTTCTTTAAGCTAACCTTAAGTCAAACCCAATTATGGACCTAATCCATCTAACCCATCGACCCACAAGTTTATGCAATTGTCTTAGATCTTAATTCACAATTCTAGACCAACTAGACAACACTTAATTCTTTTAATTAAGTATTTGGGCTGATGGGTCAGGATTTGACATTTCAAAAATAATTTTTAAATTTGAAAGATTTTATTTTCTGTTCACCAAATGTGTTGACTCATTTCACAAATGGATCAGCACATTTCATAAATAGCAATCCTATTGCTAATTACATAACAGAAAATAACTCAATCAAAATAAATCATGAATATTCCTTTAGATCTAATCTAAGAGATTCATGATAAATTTTATAATTGAACCTTTACAATTAAGTCATTTCGCTGCTTCGTCTGCATGGGATTTAATTGCATCGGCACCCCTACTGTCATAGAAGAACCCCATCGAATGGGAGGAGAGGACCTTTAAACCTTACTTTTCTCCTATGACCGGACGACCATGGCAACCAACCCAATTAGACTACTTGCTACTTGGATCAAGTATATCTAAATATACTAATTTCAAAATTTAAATTTTAAATTTTAAATTTCAAATTTTAAATTTTAAATTTTAAACAAATTTCAAATTTCAAATTTCAAATTTTTGAATTTCAAATTTCAAATTTTGAATTTTGAATTTTAAATTTAAAATTTCAAATAAATTTTAAATTTTGAATTTCAAATTTTGAATTTCAAATTTTAAAATTTAAATTTCAAATTTTGAATTTTAAATTTAAATTTTAAATTTAAACTTTTAGATTACTACTTAATCTATGCATACAAATGTATATCATATTTTAGAACCTGCTCTGATACCATTTGTGAAAATTTTAGTGCAGGGGTAAAATGGTAATTTTAAAACTTTTTCAAAATTATAATTTTACAGTGAAAAATATTAATTAATCTAATTAATTAATATATATTAACCCTACATAAGAATCTAAATATGATATATATAGCATGCATTTAAATTTAAAATTTTGAATTCTACAGTAAATATTTTACTGTTATGTGTTCAGAACTCATTACCTTCGTGCAGGTAGTCGATCGCTGCAGTCTGATCACTCTCGAGAATATCTGATCATTGCAATACAGCCACACAGTATATCTGACCTCTGTGGATCATCCACACGAAGCTCCCAATCTGATCGGCTCCTCACGAATGCTAGTTCGTTGTAGAACCCTTTCGACGGCTGATGCTGATCAAACTCCTTCAATCGATGTTTGTCGATTTCTTGGATGCTCTGAATCATCAGCAGAGATACTTGAGAGGTTGATGAAGTTCTCCCTAAAGTCTGGTGGGCTCACGACATTCGTAGCTCACCTTCTCACTTCCCGAACCTTAGGGTACTCTGAGAAAACCCTATGCCCTTTCTGTTTCTTTTTTTTTCTCTTCTTTTCTTTTCTTTTCTCACACAGAAGGCATTTCTTTTGCTACCCTTTCTCTTTAGGATCAGATATTCGCATGCCCCATCTTCTCTTCTTTTTTAAAACGGTGCAAGACCGTATTTTTACAGTGTGAGAGGATAAAGCTAGGTGGTTGCTCACTTGAATTCAAATCGAATTTGAATTCAAATGCCAACCAACCAATCTTTATCCACTCAAGGCATGAGAAGGGAGGGGCGTGGGCTTCTTTGTGCATGGAGAGTTTATATGAGAAACTTTTTCTCATGTAGAGCAAGTGGCGCACAAGTGGATAAGGTGGCGCATGGGATTAGTTGCTCATTCAAATTCAAACATCATTTGAATTTGGATGGCCAACTAATCAATCTTTATCGACTCAAATGGCACACAAGGGAGGGCGTGGGAAGGCTTCTGCATGAAAGAAAATTCATGAAAACTCATTTCTCATGAATTCAAATAGGCGTAGGTGAGGTGAGGTGGCGTAGGGAGATAAGTCAAAGGTGGTTTCAAACCTAATTGAACCAACCTTATTAAAATAGGTTAGGCACAATTAGACTAAATTAAACCCAACATAATTAGACTTAATTAATCTCAATAAAATTTTAATCAAATCAAGAATTGACTAAGCCCAACCCCTGATCAGATCAGAGACCAAACCACCTCGACGATTAGGTCAACTCTTAACCTAATCGGGTCAAACCCAACTGAATCGAATTCAATTGGACTTGATCCAAAAATAATTACTCAATCAAATTGAGTTAATTAATGATCAAATCACTAATTAAACCTCTCATAAATACTGAGTCCAAATCCGATGGGCAATCGACATCAAAGTCCATCGATATGAAACCTTGATCGAAGAGTCCCAAACCAGTGGGACTCTTGACCTTGGTATCCAAAATATGTGAAACTCATGATCAGAGAATCCTGATTCTCGATCATAGAGTCCCAGACACGTAGAACTCAGAATCTTCAAGCATTAGGACTCTTAGTCGAAGAGTCCCAGTCCAGTGGGACTCTTCACCAGCCATCAGATCAGATAGGAACATCTAATGTGTGTGACTCGACAGGTTCGAACCTAAGCTGGTAGCACAGGAATCAATTTCTGTACTAATCAAAGTGATCATCTAGCAATGATACCCGACGTCTAGATAGGTCGAATAGTCGCAATCGCAACATTCAGAACCTATGCGAATATGGTTACTGTATAATACATCCCTTTTGACCCCTGTGTATAGGACAACTCAGGGTTAAACTGTCAACCCTAATCAGATCATCCGAATCATGCTCAACTCAAACAGTCCTGTGACTCCTCACTAGGACTATCCTGGCCAAAGTTTTGCTAAATTGAAACACGATTGTACATAGCTCCTGAACTGGAGTGGTCAATCCCATCTTGACACACGCACCGACAAGTCAAGTACTTGACTACACCTAGCAGCCTTCCGTCACTGAATTAGAAATTTAGGTAGTCCAGTGACTAAGTGCAGTGAGTTGCTTGCAAGTCACCGTGGTGGTCTCAGATCGGAGGGACAGTTATACCTATATCCCATCGGAGCAAATCTTGGCAGCAGAAAAACTCCAGAGTCTGTCACGTTTAGTGCAGATGTACCCTTACATCTCACCTGTATGCCATACCAGTGTCTCCACACTCCTTGGTTAAGAGGACAACCAACCCATATGGCACACAACAATCTATGCTTGATAAATGTTGTTATCCTTGATAACAACGTATCATTTGGTCGCGAACAGGTTAAAGGACTAAACGACAAATCCTCCTTTGTCGAGTCTAAATAGTCCTAAGGACTTCACCACAATACAGGAGTTCATTAGAAGATGAAATAATTTATGATGAAAAATACCAAAATAACTTTTATTAATTTATAATTCATATACTAATACAAGAAAGAGCACAACCGTCAACAGGCTGACGATTGACTTTAGGACACTATTCCTAACATTAAATCATTAAAGTTTGCTGAAAATATGTATATCATGATCCTCTATGTTGAATCTTTGGCATAATTCTACTAGTGCTTTATAAATCCAAATTTTTTGAGCTTTAAAGATATATTTTATGAACACTCAAATATTTTGTGATTATCAAAAAGGAGAAGATTGTTGCTTCAAGAAGTGATTTTGATGATCACAAACCATTTGAGAGGACTACTAATATGTTTCTTGTTCTTGAAAATTATTTTTGTAATATTTTAGATAGTCCAAAAAATTGAGTTTAAAAAGCCTCATCTAGCATGCCAAAGCTGAAGTTTCTGCAAGATGGAGAGGTTTTCGAAGGCTTTTGAGAGTGTCCAAGTCATTTAAAACGTTTGGAAGTATTCTGATAAGTTTTGGACTTTAAATGCATGAAAAACTGGGTTGGCATAAAATGAAACGACCATCTAGGTCATCCCCTTTCATTGGGTAGCCGGTACACTTTATTTTGGCTCATGGCATGCAGTGGGACGACCCACTTCGGACGACCCATGTAGTGGGATGATCCATCTGAGACGATCTCTGAGATTCTGAGATCAAAACAGAAAGCTGAACTTTCTGTCTAGCCAAATGATGCATCCCATGGGACTTTCCAGTCACAGTGGGATGACCCACTTAGGACGATCCATTCTGGGTGAGTTCGTAACGGCTAGTTTTTATCTCATTTTTTGTATATTTAATGTGCATTAAACACTCTTCAACGGCTCTAAACCAACTCTAAGATATTTTTAAAAGTAAATAGTGACTATAAATGCTCTTTTAAGTAGAAAATCACAAAATTTTGTAAGCATTCAATTTTAAATCTGAGAAAATTTATTCAGCCTAAAAGAGAGAAAAGAAGTATTTAATCACTTCACCAACTACTCTCCAGCAACAATCAAATGTGAAATTTTTGAGGGTGTTCAGTAAAAGCTTCCTCTCCTTGAGTATTATATTTTTATTGTATTTATTGTATCTATTTAAGGGGATTATGTGTTGAATTTTCTATATCCTATTTTTTTAAAATTATATTTGGATTTTTTGAGTTTTGGGGGGTTCCAAAACTTGTTGGATTGATCCAAACTTTGAATCAGATTATTGAGGGTTGATTGTATCCAAAAAATAAGTTTCTTGCTTGGATAGCAAGGGTCGAGGTATTCGACGTAGTATAATCCTTTGAATCTATTTAGTAGATTGAATTTTCAAGTAGGAACTTAGAGAGTGGATGTAAGTGCAAGGTTGGCATCGAACCATCTAAATTTTTTGTGTTTGTTGTGCTTATCTCTCTTTACTTGTTCTTTGTGCCTTATACTTGCAATCTGATCATTTGTGTTTGAATTTATTTTTATTGAAAATCAATCATCTCCACTCAAATACTTTAGCACATTGTTTTAGTACACTAATCTTTAAAATTTTAAAAAGATCCAATTACCCGCCTTTTGGGCTCCATATCTGGGCAACAATTAGATGCTATGAATTATACTATAAAGATAATGATCCATAGCTTTGCTAAGGAGCTAAGATCTCATCAGAAGTTCATACACATAGAGCAGAGATATATATGATTACCTCAAGTAGAAATATATAAAGGTACAAAAAGTAGACTCCACATTGATGTGGTAGGCCCGAGTCACTTAGCCAACTAAACATCGAAGCCTGTCTTCAAAGATAGAACTCAAGTATATGGCAGATTGGCTTTAGTGCAAATGAGAGTTTGTTAAATATATCCTAGAAACTAATCTTGACTGACACATACCTTTCTCTAGGGCATATTTTATACTTGATAGACAGTCTTTATAACCAATCATGTCTTATGTGTCCATGATTTGTCTTAGAAATTAACAAAGATGATTTTGTATATTCTCAAAGTATTGAAAATTTGAGACATACATCATTAGTGATTAATTTCTAAATGCTTCCGATCGAAGGATCGTCATGGAGGATAGTGATTAATCCATTCAAGATCGGTGCATGGATCATCTCTTTTAGGACAGATGAGTCTCGAGTCTGTAGTATAGAGACACTAGGATGAGAGTGTGGGTAGTTGTTAGAGAATAACTTGCACTGACGTGATCAATACGAAAAACCACTTAGATGTCTACTCACTCATCAGTGATTTTTCGATGCTGCAGTAGTATCACTGGTCCTTTGACCTGCAGTGTGTTGGCTATTTGCAGCGAGGCTATCTAGTTTAACTGTACATTCTTTTGGTCCAAGCTATTCGAGTCCTTGTTGTGTATGTTGGCTATTATAGGTTTAGATTTGCTGTTTGAAGCAGGATGCATATAGATGAAATCTATCAACCTTGGTAGAAATGGAGAAGTCTTATGCGATTCGTAAGGCTGAGTTCAAAAAATCTCTGCCTAGAGTAAGTATGAATATTAAAAAAAAATTTACAAAATTCACAGATGAATTTGAGTCGAGTCAATCCAGCATATGACTGACGATGGGATTTGACAACCTCTCCATGACCTCCGTCAAGCGAGACTCATGATAGAGAGATTGTATCACACGATAATTACATCTAGGAGTTCATATTTCTATTCTGCTGGGTTACCACTATATATTGCTAAACATCACTAGTGAATCATGAGAACTCACTAAGATTATTTTTGGATCAATGATCCTTATTGAGGTGAGTTAGAATCGTTTCAGCCCATCGAAAAGAGTTTCGATGATACTGTGACGGAGATCACGGTATATTCACTGTTAGACAGAATAGAACCTAAGAGATCACATACAAAAGGAGCATGATCTAATCAATGGCTTGGATCATATTCGAATTATCAATCAGATTGATAGTTTGAATTTTAAAAATTACTAATTTGTAATTTTATAATTTTGACAGCTGCTAATTGTTAGCACAGGGACTTAATTATAAATATTATAATTTTTATAGAACTGATTAAATTATGGATTAAATTTTAATTAATTTAGATTAAATTTATTTTAATTAGACTTAATTTAATTTAATATTAATTAGATTCAATTATCAAATTAGATTTGGATTTCAAGCTTGATTGGATCAGGCTTGACAGCCTTTCGAATTCGACTAGATTCAAACTCGATTAAGACCCAACCTGAATCAGTAGAATCATAACTTAAAGAGCCCAGATTCTCTAAGATTCTCTCTTTAGAATTCACACCAAAAAGGGAGGGTGTGCATTGAAATGCGCTCCTTATTTCTTCTTGTGCGCATGAAGGAGAGGGGGCGCCAATAGTTGGCGCCTCACCTTATCTGAGTTTTTTTTTCTTTCAAATTTTTTTTTCTATTTGAATATATTTAAAATAAGATAAAAATATATCCGATTAGGGTGTGGAAGATTTTTTTTTGTGCGACAAAAGAAAATTGGAGAAGGAGGGCATGCGCTAATTGTGTGCGTGAGATCATTCATTTTCTTTCTTCCCTTATCTCAAAGCCCTTCTATCCATTGATTTGGATTTGAACACCTATGATTTAAAGAGATTAGATCTCTTGGGCATTAAAAAGATATTTGGGAGTTGGTGCGACAAAAAATAAAAGGGAGAGATGGCATGCGTGAGAGATGTGAGAACTTCTTTCTTGCCGCAACTTCCTTCTAACGTCTCCTCCTCCTTTCTTCCTTTCATCCAACATCCAGATCTGATAGAGATCAGATCTAAGAAGAGAAAAGAGAGAGAAGAAGAAGGATTCTTCTTCTCTTCATGATGATTTGGTTCAGATCTCGTCAGATCTGCATGAAAGAGTTCGAGCAGCGATCTCCTTCTTCGAGATCTAGAAGAAGAGATCTAGATCCAAAGATGAGGAGCGAGATTTGCAAGGTGCTAGCACACCGATGATCTTGGTACTCCGATCAAAGATCTTCATATAGATACCAGCAGAGGCTGAGCACATGCCAGCTACGATCAGAATCTGAGACATCCACAGGATCTAAGGTATGGAGATCTGATCTTCATTTGATTTTCATTGATGTTTGTTTTCTTTTTCAAATTTTAGATCATGGCTACATGTTCGTGTCAAGATCCTTGCTATGATTTTTAAATCAAATTTGGTATGTAAATAAATTAAAAATATTTTAATTTATTTATTTTTGCTGCATAGATGTTTAAAAAAATTTTAAACTTCACATATGAAATCGTAGCAGTTTTCTAACAAGAAGCATCTGAATCACTACCCATGTTCTCCTCTTCTTCCTTCACAAACACAAGTAAACTATTCTTCTTCTCAAGTGCTAACTCAAAAACAAGTTTGAGTGTAGGAAGAATGTGAGAATGAGAAACAGGTGTCGAGTTCTTATGGAAATTTGTGAAATACTTGTGCAAGCCATTTAACACAATTATTGTTGACAAAGATATGAAAATATATAGTAGTTGAAATACATTTTGATGCAAACGGTGAAATCTGGTCTCATTTCAATTTTATAATAGAATTACTGGATTTTAGATTCTTTTGGCCCCTGATTATTAGATAATGTACATGAAACTATTTTGGACCAAGGAACCTACAAATATTCAGCAACCTCCAAATTGCCCATAACTTGTCCCTCCTCTCCAATAATTTTCTTTGGTTCAAAAGAACTACAAAGATCAAATTGTGCATCTTGACCAACTGATGAGTCAATTCCAAGTAATTCTTTCTCTCAAACTTGGGAAGATTCATTCAAAAACTGAGCAATACTTTGTGCCTCTACGGACTAGCTCCCCAAATCTCAAATTCTACATTCCCTACATCCGTGCTTGCCTTGTTGCTTTTTTTCAATATATGCTTCTTGCTTAATTTTATTAGAACTAACTACCTCCTCACTCATTTGTTCAACCATTGAGTCAAGAATACTTAATGTTCCATCTTCAACCAATGCACCTTTATCTCTTTCTGTTACTAGTTCAATCCCATCAAAAGATTCCTTTTCTAATGAGCCTTCCCTTTTAACATCATAAATTGCATATATTAATTCTCTTTGATGTATATTTAAGCTCTTGTTAGACAATCCTATTAAAGTCCCTAAGAAATTTCAAAGAAATTTGTTCAGATCATGGGTTGGATGAGAGCAATCAGAGTTAATTGTATTTTGATCACCAGACTCGGAGACCTTTAAACTAAGGGGCATGACAGGAGAACGGGCATCAAAATGGCCTGAACCCATCATAGCATTTGCTTGTGGGGTTATGTCGTCATAGAGATCATAAGAATTTGAGAAGGGAGCATCATTCTTCTTAGCCAAAATCCTTTTCTTTGAAATTGCGAATATGGTTGTAGCATTGAGATTCTTCATTTCTTTCACTGAATTTTGTGATCTTAGACCATGAACTTTATGACACCATTCTCATTGGCTTCTTGGGTGAGTTCCCCATAAATGCTTCTTCTCTTATAATCTAGAGTGAGAATTGATGAGCGTTTGGAGAAAAAAGCTAGATGATAGCTAAAGAATCTTGGAGGACAAATTGCGAGAACAAGAAATTTACCTGCAGGGGTGGGATTCAGGATACCAAAATATGAGTTTGGAGAGAGACTTTTCCTGGAAAAATCCATAGAAAATACTTCTATGCAACTAATGCCACCAGTGATCTATTGAAATAGCTCGATTTAGGAACATCTCCATCCCTTCCTCATCGACGATACCTTCTTCCCCTTCCTCCTTATCCCTTTCTCCTCCTATTCCTCATCTTATATGAGCGAGAGGTATTTTTCATCTATTGAAATGGCAAACTAATATCATTTGATAGTAAGTGAATGATAGGGCCACATTGAAACATTTCGATAAGTAGAAGGGACAGTTTAATACTTTTTTAAAATATAAAAAGTGTAAGTGAAATCGAGTTAAAGTTAAAAAAATATTTCTATAATTTATCCTTATATTTAACATAAAAGGGTTGAGACTAACTTCACCAACTCTCAAAATATTAGGCTCTCAAAATAAAAATATGTATTTTTTGCCCGGAGACAAAGCTCTATAGATCAAATTGGGATGGCATTATGGTCATCCATCTAACACAAGTCCTTTTATATTAAGTATGCATTATGCTCCAAAAACTCATTATTAGAAAGAAGTGTTGAAGATAAAATTATAGACTCATTTGGTTCAAGAAAAAAAAATTTTTCAGAAATCAACTTCCTCGAAAGTAACTTTCTGGGAAGTTACTTCTTGCAAATATGACTTTGGTATGTTGGATTGACCATGTAAAAGTACTTTATTTCAGAGTGGCTTATTTTGGTTGAGCATCTATTTTTTTTGAAAAAAAAATTTCAAAATAATTATTATACCCTTAATGAATATAAAACTATATCTTTTTGCTACCAAACTTTACATAAATAATATTATTATATTATATTGACATTAATATATGAATAGTATATTATAATATAATATTAGATCATTTATTAAATTAATATAATACTAATATATATTAATATAATATTAATTTTTAATATAATAAATTTATTAATATAGATATGAATATAATATCAATATATTAATATAAATACTATATTGATAATAAAAATACCATATTATTATAAATATAAAAATAATATTAGTATATTATAATTATTATATTATATATTGAAATAAATATTATATTATATTAATATAAATATTTTAATAATATTAATATAATATTATATTAATTTTATAAGTAGGAGAAAATAGAGATCTTGGCATATATTGTTATTCAGTATTTCATTTTAATCATCCATTGACATTTTGCATAATTTCAGCTATAGATCTTAAGAGATAGTTTTGGAAAGAAAAGAAGGTCATCAAGTCTCATCCTGTGGGAAGTTCCAAAACCTATCCTCCCATGGATTTTCACTTACTATAAAATATGAAATATTTATATTCTCTCTTCTCTTAAAACTCCAACCAAATAAGAGGACTTCTCTCCAATTTTTAGAAATTATCTTTTCCTCCTCCACTTCCCATAAACCAAATGAGTATGGTAAGGTTGAGCTCATAGATGCCATGTCACGTCCCGAACCTAACACCTGGGTTGGCCACATGACATGGCTGTATACTTCCTAAAGTAAGATACTAGAGAATATATAAGGCCTAAAAAATGACTCCATCACTCAAGCTCTATGATCAAACTCATTCGAAACTATGTATCCTATAATTCAGAAGTGAAAAGAAAAAAATGTTGTGATCTTTACAGCCTAGTAAGAATCCTCCATACTAACACCCAGTATTTTTGAAACCATTCCGAACCAATCAGTTCGAGGTATGTCGAACCATATCGACAAAAAATCGAAATAGTTTCGACGTGAAAAACGGCACATACCGGTGCCGGAGAAAAAAAGAGAGAAAAAGAAGAAAAGAGAGAAAGAGAAAGAGAGGAAGAGAAAAAGAGAGAGAGGTTTGCCGGAGGGGCCGTCAGAGGGCCTCCGACAAGCCGTCATGGCCATCGAACGGCATAAACACCGAGCGGCTTCACTCAAGTTAAGCCAGCGCATCCAATGCCAGCTTCATTTTAAAAAAAAATAAAAAAATACACAAAACAGGGGCATTTTCATCCCTGTTTCACGATGCAGAGCTGCGGACAGCATTTGAGTTGTGGGCGATGTTTACACCGTCCAATGACCACAGCATCCCGCTCCCTCCGACGGCCCCTCCGACAGACCCCCTTCCTCTTTTTCTTTGTTCCTCCCTCTCTCTCTATTTCTCTTTTTTTCTTCTCCAACTCGACTGTATTTTCCTTTATCAGTTCGTCTTGATTCGAAACGGAATGGAGGCATGCCGAGCCATACTGCAAATGTACCATGTTTTACACAAAGCTGATTAGTCCATAGGCTCTCTTTTTTTCAACTCTTATAATTATGAAAAAATTATATTTGTCTTTTGTGTATTGGTCTAATTATAACCGTACTTCAACCTGTTGTAAGCCATACACAATATTGCATCCTAGACCATATTTTTTGCATGGCAAATCAATTTAAATGCCATCCGTGCCATCCATTATTTTAAAATTATGATCTGATTTTTTATCTTTAGAATAGTTATAATCATGCTCCAATCCATAACAAGCTAAAACACAATACTGCATCCAACCGAGGCTAACCCAGCATACACACCATATTTCTTACATGATTGATTAATCCAAATTCCGACCATCTCATAAATTATGTTAAATCTTAATTTTTTTATTTAATATGATATCTATAATTAAATATCAATTAATCACAGTTATGCAATATCAATTCATAAATGCATAACATATATATTAGTATATACAAAATATGAAACAATCGTGCAAGTATATATATATATATATATATATATATATATATTATATATATATATATATATATATATATATATATATATATATATAGTTTTCATAATTATATAGATTATTATATTAAAAAATTTTTATATTTATTGGACTTGACGTGATATATATTGACCTCCTCCTCGATTAGATGCTATAGTGAAACACCTCGCAAAATACCCTCTTGTACAAAAGATTTCTTGGTATAAGATAAAGTTCAAACATCAATATAGAGATCATGAAGCAGATTCAACAACCTAGAACCCTCTACCGAACCTGTCGGGGGTTCATCATCAAGTCCATTGAATCCCTTCCAAAAATTCCTACCAAACAACTAAAGAAAGAAGAAAGAGGAAAGAAGAGAGAGAAGGAAATAAAAGGGTCATGGAGGTTCTTTATCTCTCTCTTTTCAAAACAAAGGAAAGAGAGGGACTGTAAAGCCATCGTAGTGGCCAGAGGTGATGACCCACGACAGCAGAGGTTGGCAACGTGGTGGATGAACAAAAAAAAAAAAAAAACAAACAGGGGGAGGGGAAAGAATCTCTGGGGCCACACCCTCGACGGCAACTCACAATGGGGGACAACCCCTTGGTGATGTCAGTAGTGGCTTCACCCTCAGTAGTCCAAGCACGGCCACGTCCGAGAACAGCGGCCGGCTTGGCGAAAGAAGAGAAGAAGAAAACAAAGGAAGGCCCTACTTCACGAAAACTCTGGTAAATCTCTGGCCAAACTCTATTCAAAGAAAAGCTTCACGGTTCTAGACAGAGGATGAAGAAGAAAGATTGAGCCCTTACCTCAACTTCAGTGAAATCCCATGGCTGAATCAATGAAAAAATCCAAAAAACCTTTCATGGAAGCACTTGAATCACAACTCTAATTGAAATATTTTCAGAGGTAGATGCCAGAGAGGGGGTGAAGATACATTTTTATAACCAGAATCTAGGGTTAATAAGGTGAAAAGCAGAGTCCTAATTCCCTGCATCCTCCAGATCCGAGGAGGAAGTCGGACTCCTAGATCCCCTTTTTTACTTTTTCTTTTTTTTTTTTTAATGCTTGAGAGTCGTGCAGAGGAAATATTAGGCCTTTGGAGTCTTTTAGGTCAATGGATCGGGCCATTGTATTCCCTATTCTTTATGTGCATTCATGATGACACCTGACAAAGGTTTAGGTCATTATATTATGGTGATTTAGTTCAATGATTATGATTTTGACTTGGATTAATTCAAGATGTGTTGGTTTAATGGGTGATCACACAAAAGGGTTGTCGCAAGTGTGATGTACAAATGACTACATGTCCGATAAACATGCGCATCTGTGGCATGGCATGCCCTTTCCAGGAGGTTGGCTTGATTTGTTGCTTGGATGCTTTAATCTTGCCTAATGGTAAATGGAGCCCACACTATGTTCGACACTACTTGGCGCAGCAGCATTTCGTCTGGGATCTCTAAATTGATATTGGAGGCGTAAGCATGGTTATATTATATTATGCTACATATATGTACACAGCGCGCGATATATGTATGTATGTATGTATGTAATCAAGTTGATCAGTTAGATGCTCCTGTTTTATATGCACTTTTGGAATGTTCACATTTCGTATATTATGTATTGGCATTTGGGAGTTTGGGTTACTACTGCCTGGGGTTTGATTTTGACCCAACTTATGTATTGGCATTGCACTTCAAGAAGGCATACAAAATAATTTCCTATGATTTGGAAACAAGTCTGCATCAAGCTTTTGGTTTTACGAAATCAACCAGGGGGACTTGGTTCAGATATTCCTTCAACCACTGTCTAACTCAATCTAACACCGACAACAACAATTTAATTTCTTTGTAGGCTTTATTCTATTCTGACTGTAAAAAATTAAATCATCCAAATAAGCTTCATCGATGAAAGAATTATCAGATTGTCAACTGCATCTAATTAAACAGCTAGAAAAGAAGGCTAAATAGTCAAACTTAGAAAAGTAGATTACCAGCTTATAAACTTACCTCCTTCCTTCCTCTCTCTCTTCCCTCATAAAATAAAACATCTAACAAGCAATGTAAGGTTCAGAATTCAGGCCATTGACGAGCAAAAAGAACTTCAGAGATATTGGTTCACAGCATTCACTCGGCCAAAGAAGAATTCTGCTTAACAATATGGTCCCGTCAATCAAGCTTATGGTGCATCATTCTTTATGTACACAAGCTAGCCATCAAAGAAGTCTCGTGCCGGAGATTCAACAAACAAGTTGAAGTCTTATGGTCCTTCTCATGGTTTTATCCTAAAAATTATTCTAATGTACAAATCTGGCTTGTTTCACCAGCTTCCTCAGCTGTAGTGCATTGCGCAGCTCTGACCTTGATGATCTTCGGGAAGATCTTGTCGAAGACGATGGAGATGAAACCTTACACTTTTTTCGTTTCGTCTTTCTAGAAGCTTTAGGTTTATCAGGCTGAGCGCAATCTACATTTGTCGAAACTGTTGGCTGGACTCCTCTAGGCTGATCAAAATCTGTAAAAATGAAGAAAAAAGATATCATGTTTAAGGAATGGTTTGCCTTGCCACCTTGATTTAGAAGGGGGGTAGAAGATGATGATAATGATGAGATATGCTAGTATTACATGCAGAAATATTCATAAGTAAAAAGGGTGTTTGGTTCGTAATTAGAATCGAAATCAGAATGGAATTGGAATGATTTGGAATCGAATCAGAACGGCCAAATTCTAAACTTAGGTCGTGAGATATGCTACTATTATCTCTATCTCATTGTACCTCGCTAACTCTGAAAGGTTTATGATCTTTAATATAATGGGACACCAAAGTTTCAGAGAGGATGTCATAGGATGACAGATGACCGTTGCATCATAAAGGTAATCCAAAACAGACAGTGCCATTCCAGGGGAATAATCCCAAAATACTAGGGATCGAGGGCTTGATGTTTTCTTCTCTCTCTCCAAACAGAACTTTTCTATTTTGAATTTAAAAATAAAAACTGCAACCAACAAAACTACTTTAATTAATGGGTGGTGCAGAAATTAGAAAATAATAGTTAGCTATGCTGGAATTAACAAATGATTAAGCCTAAAATGCTCAAGCTGTTCTGGATTTGGACTTTCAGTTTCACCTTGTTTCATCTAGTTTTCTAGCATCCAAATGAAGCCTAACAGAATTTCATATTTAAAGTTAATACTTTCTCCACCAACAAAGGGATTTGCCTATCAATTTATGAGCTGTATGTTAGGTGCATGCACACTCAACTCTGGACTGTTTATTTAGATTTCAAAAAAAAAAAATTCGGTGGAAAGAGACCCCCATAAAAGGGAAGAAAAATAAAATACTGAAGAAAGAGAGAGAAAAGGAGAAAGAAAAAGGAAATACAAAAAAGTCCTGTCATACACGGACCCAACCTAGACCCAACAGCCAAACAGATTCAAATTTCTAAAAGATTGCCCTGTTGCTAAAATTTCTACAAAGTCAACTTGGAAGTGAAAAAGCTCGGACAATAATATGAACATAGGTATGTACATATAGACATACATACATATGCATATATACATATGTACATATATACACATGGACTTATGGACATACATACACATATACTTATTCACGTACATACATACATACATACATGTGTGTGTGTGTCTATATTCAACTTCCACCTTGTTTATATTCATCATTGTGATGATAGGCATTTGTAATGTAATAGTGCAGCTATTCTATGTATAGTAGTCCTGCTATGATTTCTAGATTCGGATTTCATTCTATGTACTAATTGTTTCTATGCCTTCTCAAGGCAGCTAACCTTTTTTTCAGTGCTCCGGTACATCAAGATGCAGCCTCAAACTCTCCATATTATGTATGCTACTACTCAGTCCATGTATGTATAATACTCAAGCATAAATCAGTGTCCTAAACTTTTTATTAGAAGAAAATAGGGTAAGGGGAAGAAAAGAAACATACCTCCTTGAGAAATACAAGTGGTCTCTTTGGTCCGTCCATGGTTGCTAGAGGTTGAGAAATCATTTGATGTCTTGAACTCATTCATCTTAAAACAATCAAACAAAGACATCATTTTATCATTATCTTGAAAATAAAAGAACAAAAATTAAAGGATAAGGAAAAAAATTTCAAGGCTTTTGCCTAAACATTTTACTATAATATTTTGCATACCCAACTAGGAGAATTTGCAGATGCACCATCCCAACCAATGTGGGCCACATGTTTCACATCCGTTGGGTATCCAATCTCCATCTCATGCTCCTTGGCAACTACAAAGGAAAAAGAAAATCCATGCAATGGTTTTAATCTCATTGGCAAAAGAAGCTGTGTAACATATAAATCTTGGAGTTGATATGAGACAGATATAGAGAAATAAAGACCCGAGAGCATTACCAAAGATTTGGGTGATACTTTTGAACCCCTTGAAGAGCCCTTTCGCCTTGGTTGCCATGGGAGCAGCACCTATAACCCACCAAACCATTTGCACAAGTGATGAGGGAAAAGCAAAATTAAGCAATGGCATGTGCTTTTCTTTAAGGAACAAATGCTTGGCCTTGGATTCTATGTAATAAATGAGCTGCATTTGATGTGCCATAAATGACTCTTCCAACCGATGGACATTTTGTTCATTCATGGCATCTTCTTTGACATGTCGACATTCGAATCAGTCCTTCCAGTTGGATGACAATCCATGCCAATTCCATCATTCCCCAACTAAATTCTTCTAGCCAAATTTGATGTATGTGATAAAAGAAAGTTCCAATTCCAAATCCACTATTTCATTAAACAAGAAAAAAATAGAGGTTACAGAGGAGCATTAAAAGTTCACCTTTATGGAGATAATGATGTATCCTTTGAATGCAAGGGTTCTTGGGCTCCAAGGCATTCAAATGAAAACTTCTTCTTTTCCATCTCCCTTCACATTCATTTTTCTTGAAAGTTGCAAAGAAGACACCATGAATACCAAGGCCTTTTATCTAGCAATGGCTAGAAAAAGAGATAGAGAGATAGAGAGAGAGAGGTTGGATAGGATGGGAAGAACAACAAGCATATGGCTTTAATATTTTAGGAGGTCAAGAGAGGTTTCAGATTCAATGGTTTACGTTGGGGGTTAGATACATGCGGTGGTTCTTAATCTTCTCTCTCTAATATTGGGATGAGTCCCGAGGCACCCATCTTAGCTCTTGGGATGCGGCGCCGTTGTTGCATCATTATGGTACTATATTTATGAGGGTGAACAGCATGGAGAATTGATAAGCTGGGCCATCTGATAACAGAGCAATTATGTCCGACTCAGCACCTGATAACTGTGCTTGTTGCACGGAAAAATTTAGAAGGAAAAAAAAAAAAAAACTGTAATCGGCCAGAATTCTGAAAAATAATGGCATCCAACTCTTTGCAGGATGTTTGATTTGCACTCGTCAACAGGCTTTTCCCTCGTCACCTCAATTGATTAAATCAAAGCTCATAAATAATATTGCTGCCAATCCCCTCATCGTTGTTCATCAAAAATAAATATCTGCAAAATAAAATTCACACTCATTGAAGCCATCTCTGATGGAGATTCTCTGATGCCTAAATTAGAGAGAAAGACTGAACAACAGTAGTATGAGAATGGAGACAGAGCTCAGCATATAAAAATTGATTTATCCCTACTGTTGCTTTATCTCTCTTTTTATAGAAAAAAAATAATTGTAACCATCAGATATGGTTCCACATTTAGTGGTGTAGAATCATTAGACTGTAATCCCATTATGGGTTGTCAATCTCCGAGGATTACGCCGTGATATTTGTAGGATAACCGTCTGAGATGGTTATACTATACTTGAATAAGCCGACTGACTAAATGTCGGGGGTTGACTATCAGTTAGCAAATTTGAGATACCGACGGTCGTAACATTATCTGTAGAGTCCGAACATCGGCTGCTTACCGATACCAAGTCAGTAAAGGGGGTTCGGTCGGTTGGTTGAAAGCAGTGTCGGCCTGTTCAGCTGACATATAGTCGGTAGTCATTTTCAGAATTGTCTGTTCGTTTGGTGGGTCAGAATCGGACGTCGGTCGGTGTGTGTCGGAGATCGGTCGGTTTATGGTGGTCGGTCGGTTTACTCCAACAGTTGTCCCCCACTCTCGAGTCCAATGGTGAATCATCGCGTGCGTTATCACGTGGTTAATTACCTTGGACGAAAGGAGTTGTTGTCTGTCACATCGAATCTTGACTCTGACACCAGTTTCGTTGGAGTACGGTCGAACAGTCATTTTATCACTTTCGAGCCGTCATATCAGTAGGAGGATCTGGTGTCAGGCATCGTATCGAAAATGTGAACCGATGCTGTAGGATTTAATTCTGACATGTAGATTTTTGCCACGTGTCGGGGTGTCATTGGGTCGGAGAGTTCACGCGGATAGAGATGACATGGTTTAATCTGGGGCAGGTGCGTTGAACTGTTCGATCCATGGTCAGCCCAAATGTTGCCACGTGTTGTATCCGGTAGATCTTTGATTCGACCGCTTTCATCTCGACTATTGATAGATTTTATATATAGAGTCTCTCTCAGCCAAATTTTTATTTTTTTTCTGTTTTTGGTACTGGGACTCTACCGGATCGTTGCCCCTGCACCCAAGGTTGTTGCTCCAGCTCAGATTAACTTTTCTTTCGAGTCCTTTTTCCTTGAAGTTCTTGTCTTCTTTAGAGTCATTTTCATGACTAGGGTTTCTCCTCCTTGAGAAGAGTGGTCGGAGAATCTGACTGATGAGTCCCAATCGAGTCCGGACATGGAGGCTTCTTCACTTTGAGAACCGAACGTTGAACGGCTCCAGGAGCAGTTTTGTATCCCGAAGCAGTTTCAACTTTCCGCCCTCAGGGCTGATGGTCGGGTGAATAACCCACCATCAGGTCAGGTGTCCTTCTACGTCGAAGATCTTCGGACGGATCTTCGATTTTCGATTCTGAAATTTATCCGAAATATCTTGGATTACTATGGACTTTGTCTGGCTTAGCTGGCACCAAATTCGGTCCGGCTGATAATTAGCTTTGCCTTATTGTGTCAGATGTTGCCGACCATCCCTCGTCCTTCTTTTTTTTGAATTTTCTTCATCCTCCGACCTCACCCGAAGGTCCGAGGGTGGTGGTTCTTCAACCCCTGAAAAGGTCTTTCATTCATCACCAGTCTTCCATCGTCCATTCATGGATGGAAGAACCAGTTTTTATTCACCTCTTCTTCCCTTCCCTGGAGTTTTTCTTCTCGTTGGGGCAACCTTCGAACTGGTCCTAATGACAACAGCCGAGTGAAGATTGATGATCAAGAGGACTTTCATCGGCTGAGAAATATGTCGGTCCCGAAGTAGAAAGAGCTTGTAACTAAACAGGTTCTTTATGATGCCGGTCTTATTTCAGTTCCTCGTCTAGGTATAGTACAGTACAATTGGTCAGTTATTCTTGATTTTCTTCTTACTTGTTAACTTGCACTGACCTCCATTGTAATTGTAGCTATGCAGCAAAGAGTACGTGTGTCGAATGCCGACATTCGTCAACACGCTGCCAAGAAGAGGGCAGTATCTGAGGTCGAGCCTTCGTGTCCGTCGAAGAGGCATCAGGCACTAGCTCCGGTTGGTGTTTCGACGTTGGCTGTAGAACCCGACATCCCACCGGTATCGAGTTTCAAACCTATCTTGGCACTGTCGGCTCCGGTAGTGCTTCCTACTGCGCCGTCCGAGGAGAGGGCGGCAAGGGGGACCACTGAAGCAACATCGGTGGTCCCACCATCCGAGGAGGTTCGGGCTAAGGTAGTAGAGCCGAGCAATTTGTGGCTACACCGATCGCTTCTTCAGTCGGGGTGCAGTCGAGCTCAAGCTTCTCCTCACTCTCGAACATGGGGCCGCCGACAAGAGATCGAGGGAAAGCTCTGGTGGCATCGACGAATGAAGTCGCTTCAGAGGGCTATGTGGTGCACTTCGACCTCCAAGTGCCCGAGGGTGAATCAGCTTTGGTCAATTCTGTATTGGCCAAGCAACTGTGCCAGGCGACCCTTCTTCTGATTGATCGAGAGCATCGAAGGAAGCAGTCGGTGGTCGAGATGTTCTCGTCCTTTTACCCGACAATCATCGAGGTAAGTTTCTTCGATAAAACCTTCTTTTTTTTCTCTTTTTTTTTTTACCGACTTATCCTTTATCTGTAGTTGATCCACGACATGTCCGATTTGAAGGCCGGCTACACAAAGTTTGCCGACATTCAGAGTGCATGGAAGAATAAGATGGCGGTTGCTGATGCCGAGAAGACGATCGTACTTGAACAACTCAAGTCGGCAGCGGAGCAGGAAGCTAAACTTTAGGAGGAGATTTTCCGACTTACCGATGACTTGACATCCTCAAGGGTCGAACTTAAATCGGCTCACGAGACTATATCAGCTCTTGATGCGCAGGTCAAGAGCAAGAGGCATTCTCTCCACTGGCTTCGATGAGAGCAAGATGGGTGCATTGAAGAACTTGAAGCCAAACATGGGCATCATCAGGCCAGCCTGAAAAGGTTGGCACTGACCAAAGAAGAATTATCATCTGCTCGAGCTGATGCTGATTTAGCAAAGGCAGAAGCAGAGTTGGCAAAAGAAGCACTCGATCAGGCAGTCGAGAATTTTCGAGGCTCGAAAGAGTTCAAGGAAGAGATCCTCGAAGGTGGCTTCGCTTCGTACTGTGTCGGGTATGAAGATGACCGCGATGCGGTCAAAAAGTTATACCCAAACCTCGACCTAAGCAGCAACGTCCCTCCGAGATTAGAAGATGGTGCTGATGAAGAAGCCGCCCCGACACAGGGTAAAGCACCGATCGAATCCGAAATCGTTCAAGTTGACAATGCTACTCCCGAACCAAGGAACGATGATGAAGCTTAGTCGGTATATCTATATTGTTTTTTTTAGCCTAATACTTATAGTCGGACTTTGGTCCAATTTTGTACTTTTCTTTCTGATAATGAATGAAAATATTTTTCTTCAAGATAAAATTTTTGTTTGCTGAAATGTCTGTGATGTCCGTTTGTAAAATAATCTCCGAATGTAGATCATAAATCCGACCATTCCACAGATTGTAAGGTCTGTTAGTCATGTAGTTTCCAATATATTTAGTTAGAATAATAATGTAAGTCGTATATCCATTATCCGAACTTTGATCAGGTTTATACATCATATTATCTGATAAACGGTGGCAAATTATCTGATAAACGGTGGCCATATCGGTATAATTCCAATCCGATCCTGATCGTTTTGATATTTTGCCTTTCTTAGTTGATACCAAGTCGGCAAATTAGCCAGCTATTTGAACGAAAAGCTGACTATGGAGGCGGCGCAGCTTTTATGGAGAAAATCTGGATGGCCGACGCTAGCCTCCCATTGAAGTAGATAGGTCAGTTCTGCGGGAGAGTCAGGATGCAGTCAGTGGTCAGGCTGAAGGTTTCTAACTTCTTTGAAAAGTCAGACCCCAAGCCGTGACATCGATGATCCGGCCTCCATAATGAGGACCGACATTTCATTAGAAGTCTGGTTTACAATTCCGGAGCAGAACTATATTTTCAAGTGTGTACAAGGATTACTGATAATACAACTTTAGATTGTCAATGTTTCATATTCGGAGAATAGCCTAACCTTCCAAGGTTTCGAGCCGATAGGTACCCGATCTGTTTGTTTCTAATATCCTGTAGGGTCCTTCCCAGTTTGGAGATAGCTTTCCTTGATCTAGAGATTTTAAAATTTCTGCTTTTCTCAGAACTAAGTCTCTTAGTCAAAAGACTTTCGGCTTGACTTTGGCATTATAATACCAAGCTATCTTCTGTCGGTACATGGTCATGCGAAGTTGAGCTTCGTGTCGAAGCTCTGGTAAGAGATCTAAGTCGGCTCTCCGACACTCGAAGTTGTTCGGTTCATTGTATTGCTCAACTCTTGTCGATGGTAATCCGATCTCGAGTGGAATCATCACCTCCATCCCGTAGGCTAAGTTGAAAGGAGACTCTCCAGTTGGTATACGGGGAGTTATCCGATACGCCCATAAGACTGGATATAACTCTTCGATCCAAAGACCTTTAGCCTCATTCAGTCGGGTCTTTAATCCGTGCAAGATTGTTCGGTTGGTCACCTCAACCTCTCTATTTGATTGCAGATGTCTGACTGATGTAAACTTATATATAATATGGAACTTCATACAGAATTCTTTGAAGTCCTGATTATCAAATTGTCGTCCATTGTCGGTGATGATGGTATGCGGCAATCCGAATCTGTAGATGATGGATTTTTAGATGAAGTCTTCCATTTTGCGTTCGGTGATTTGTGTTAGGAGTTCGGCTTCCACCCACTTGGTGAAATAGTTGATTGCGACCACTATGAACTTTCTTTGGCTAGATTTCGGGAGAAAAGATCGAGTACGTCGATTCCCTACTGAGCAAAAGGTCAGGGTGCGACAATGGATGTTAGCTGACTGGTGGGTTGATGCTGTATGTTGGCATACTTCTGGCATGGTTCTCACCTTCGGATTAAGTCAGCCGCATCCTTTTTCATGGTGGGCCAATAGTAACCTTGTCACAAAATCTTGTAGGCTAGGAACTTGCCCCTCAAGTGGCTTTCGCAAATTCCTTCATGTACTTTTTTAAATGTATAGTCGGCATCGATCGGTCCTAGGCACTTCAGTAAGGAAAGGGAGAATGACCTTTTGTAGAGACGACCATCCATCATCACATACTAGGAAGCTATCCATCGGGTTCATTTTGCTTCCATAGGATCTTCAAAGAGGACTCTGTCAGACAGATACCGAATGATCAGATCCATCCAACTAGGTTCAGCTGTTAGCTGCAACACTTTTTTATTTTTATCGATGCTCGATTGCTCGAGACACTCCACGAATGTTCGACCCAACGAACTGTAAGCAATCGTTGCCAATCTAAAAAGTGCATCGGCTCGAGTATTCTCGTCCTGAGTATGTGGAAGATCTCGAAGTATTTTAAATTTATCATGAGATCTTTCACCTTTTGAAGGTATATTGCCATGATCAAATCCTGAGCTTCGAATTCGCTTTTGACTTGTCCCACGATCAGTTGAGAGTCGGTGAAGACTTTCAGACTGTCAATCTCGAACTCCTTAGCCATTTTCAAACCGACTAGGAGAACTTTATATTCGACTTGGTTATTTGAAGCTTTGAAGTCAAACCGAAGGACGTACTCGGTGACTACCCCTTCTGAGTTGGTGAGAATGAGGCCAGCTCCACTACCTTGAGCATTTGATGTCCCGTCGATATGCAGCACCCAGATCGACCTTAGGTCGAGCTCGGGGGTTGCAGCCTCCTTCGTAGTTGCATCTTTTGACTTGTCGGCTATTGTGCATTCTGTGATGAAGTCGGTTAGAACTTGTACCTTCATGGATGGTCGTGGTCGGTATTGTATGTCGAATTCGCCTAGCTTTACCATCCACTTCTCCATTCATCCTGATGTATCAGGACAGTGCAGGATTGCTTTTAATGATTGATCGGTAAGGACCACAATGGTGTGTGCCTGGAAGTAAGGGCGAAGCCGTTGCACCGATATGATCAGAGCGTAGATTATTTTTTTCACTCTTGAATATCAGACTTCGGCATTGTGGAGTACTTTGTTGGTGTAGTAGATGGGTCGATGAATTTCATTTTCATCTTTCTGAATAAGTATCGAACTAATCGCCTCGGTCGATGTTACCAAGTAGAGATATAGTGTTTCTCCGACCTTTGATTTTATGAGCAAAGGTGGGGAAACCAAGTACTTCTTCAAATCCTCAAAGGCTAGTCGGCATTCATCCAACCAAGAGAAGTCTTTCATTTGTCTTAAAGTCTTGAAGAATGGTAGATACCTCTCAGCCGATCTAGAGATAAATTGGCTGAGTGCGATGACTCTGCCGTTCAGTTATTGTACCTCCTTCTTTGTGTTTGGATGCCTCATATCGATAATACTTTTTATTTTCTCGAGATTGGTTTCGATCCCTCATTGCGAAATAAGGAATCCAAAAAAATTTTCGAGGTCACTCCGAATGCACATTTGGTCGGATTTAACCTCATATGATATCGTCGGAGCATGTTGAAAGCTTCTTCCAAGTCTCGAATATGATTCGAAGTCTGGGTGCTCTTCACCAGCATGTCGTCCATATATACTTTCATATTTTGTTCGATCTGTGTTTTGAAGATTTTGTTGACGAGTCATTGATAGGTGGCTCTGACATTTTTCAAACTGAAAGGCATTACTTTGTAGCAGTATAAGCCCTTGTCGGTCATGAAAGCCGTGTGTTCTTCATCCTCTGGTGCCATGCGGATTTGATTATATCTAGCAAAGGCTCCATGAAGCTCACTAGTCGATGATCCGATGTTGCGTCTACCAGCTGGTTGATCTTTGGCAGTGGAAAGCTGTCTTTCAGACAGGCTCGATTTAGGTCAGTGTAGTCGATGCAGATCCTCTATTTTTCATTGATCTTTTTTATCATGACTACATTGGCGAGCCAGTCTGGATATGTGGCTTCTCTGATGAAGCCCACTATGAGTAGTTTATCGACTTCCTCATCGATGGCTTTTTGTCTTTCTGGAGCAAAGGACCACTTTTTTTGTCTCACTGGCTTGACATTTGGATTGATGTTAAGCCGATGAGTCATTATTTTTGAAGGAATACTGGGTATGTCCATGGCCGACCAAACAAAGATGTCGGTGTTGGCATTGAGCAATTTGATTAGTTATTGCCGCTTCGAGTCAGACAATTATGATCCGATTCGGATTATTTGCTCGAGATTTTCTATTATCGGGATGGAAGTCAACTGTTTGGCTGGCTCATCTCTTTTCTGGTTCTCTCTTTGGTCTAATTTGTTGGCCGGCAGGGAGTCCTTAGGTTTATTATTCTGGATGAAGATTGTGAAATAGCGTCGGGTAAGTGTTGATCTCCGTGCATTTCTCTGATACCATTTTTAGTCAAAAATCGAATCAACAGGTGGTATGTCGAGACTATCGCTCTTCGGGCATTTAGTCCAGATCTTTCGAGTATGGTGTTGTAGGTCGAGGATACTCGAAGATTGTAAAAGTTATGAAGACAATGCTTTATTGTGGTTCAATCCCAGCGGTTAGGGGGAGGATGATTTCTCCTTCCACTGTGATCACATCTCCAGTGAAGCCGACTAACGGTGTCAAGTTTTTCCTAAGTTGGTCAATCGGCAATTTCATTCGAAAGAAGGTCGAGTAAAACAGAACGTTAGTTGAGCTTCCATTATCCATAAGTATCTTTTTTACATTATAATTCGCTATTGTTGTTGAAATAACAACAGCGTCATCGTGGGGAGTTTGAATTCTTCAAGCATCTTCCTCCGAGAAGGCTATTACATCATGGAGTCTTGGTCACTTCGTTGACTCCTCATCAGAAGTTGCCTCCCGATCCAACTGTCTGGTGATCATGTTGATGACTCCCGTGATCGGTTGGTTATTCACAGCTTCCTCAGTCATTTGGGGTCATCGATCGGGAGGGGGTTGAATCGGCGGCTCCCTCCTATATTTTTTGAGGTAGCCACGTCGTATCAGGATTTTTATTTCATCTTTGAGCTGGATGCATTATTCGATGTCATGACTGTGGTCTCAGTGAAATCGACAATACTTCTTTCGGTCACAGTTTCTCACTTTCATCGATAGAGGGTGTCGTAAATATTTCGCCCCTTCGATCTCCATGAGGATCTGTGCATGAGAAGCAGAGAGAGGGATATAGAAATTATACCTGTTATGTGTTGGCCTCGGACTCCATCATCGAGGTGAGGCTCGCTTATTGGATGGGGGCCTACTTGTTTTGGCCGGAGCCCCACTCTTCTTCTACTTTTTTTTCTGACCTTTGTTTTCTGTCTAGCACCGGTCAGAAGCTCCTTCATCCACACACATATATTTGTACGCGCGTTCTAAGAGTTCAGCATATATCCAAGGGAGGGTTTTATCCAGTGAGTACGTGAATCGGGATCCCCTCAAACCTCTTTTCATGGCCGATATGGCCATGTCTTCGTTGAGGTCCGTGACCTCAAGTGTGGCCACGTTGAATCGGGTCATGAAATCTCAGAGTGTTTCGATTTCTCCTTGTTTGATCGAAAAGAGACTATCTAAGGTTCGTGGCGGCCTCCGACTGGTGCTGAAATGGATCACGAAGGAATGTTCCAGCTGTTCGAAAGAGTGAATACTTTCCGACCGAAGTTCAGAGTACCAGGCCCAAGCAACTTTTCGAAGTGTAGTCGGGAAGCCGATGCACAGGAGGGCGTCGGTTGCTCCCTAGATTGTTATGAGAGTTTTGTAGCTCTCAAGGTAATCGATTGGGTCGGCGGAACCGTCATAGGACTCCACATGCGGCATCTTGAACCGAGTCGGGATCGGTTCATCCAAAATAAATTGGGAGAGAGGCTGGACGGTATGAAAATCAAAGTCGTTTGATGATTTCTAACCATCTATCTAGAGCTGGGTGAGTCGGCGATCAATTTTCTCAAACTTACATTCATAGTCTTCAAGCCGTCGGTGGTGGGAGACTCCAGGGGTTGATCCTCTCGATAAATTAGAGGGAGAGGTAGACGATGTTCGCGATTGCTTTTCCTTTCTTGCTCGATCTAACTGGAAAAGAGAGGGTGCCGTGAATGGTAGGTGGCGCATCGAGAGTGCCACGAGTGCCGCTGCTCATTCCATTGAGAGAGTCGAGATTGCTGCTCTGGTGGAGGAGACGAAGATCGTTGCAGATGACGGTGGCTATGCCTGGAAGGTGCTGAATGCACCACCGGTTGCTCCGTCGATGGTTGTGGTGGCTGGATTTATTATTGTTGGAGGCTTTTGACTGCTTTCGCGAGAATGTTCATTTGTTGTACAATCGCAACAATCTGAACGTCTGTGGTAACCACGGGGCATGGAGAACTGGGCTCTGCTATCGAAGATAGGGGAGGGGCCTCTTCCCGACGGGAAGAGTGTCTCGCTAATCCGATCGTCGTTGATCGTTGAGCTCTGGTTCTCGTCATTGTGAGTTTTCTTCTTGCCGCTGTCTTTCCCTACCTGGCACGCCAATCTGTTGCTGTCAATCCCCTCATCGTCTGTTCGTTAGGAATGAGTACCTGCAAAATGAAGTCCATACTGACCGGAGTCATCTCCGGTGGGGATCCTCCGATGCCTAAGTTAGAGGGAGAGATTGGGTAACAGTAGTATGAGAATGGAGACACAGCTCAGCGTATAAAAATTGGCTTACCCCTACTGTTGCTTTACCTCTCTTTTTATAGAAAAAAATGGTTGTAACTGTCAGATATGATCCCGCATTTAGTGGCGTAGAATCATTAGGCTGTAATCCCATTATGGGTTGTCAATTCTTGAGGATTACATCATGATATTCGTAGGATAACCGTTTGAGATGGTTATACTATACTTGAATAAGCCGATTGACTAAATGTCAGGGGTTGACTATCGGTTAGCAGATTTGAGATACCGACGGTAGTAATTCATTGTCTGTAGAGTCTGAACATCGACTGCTTACCGATATCAAGTTGGTAAAGGGATTCGATCTGTCGGTTGAAAGTAGTGTCGGCTTGCTCAGTCGACATATAGTCGGTAGTCACTTCCAGGATTTCTGTTCGTTTGATAGGTCAGAGTCGGACGTCGGTCGATATGTGCCGGAGATCGATCGATTTATGGAGGTCGGTCGGTCTACTCCAACAAATAGTGTTAAAATAGGATTGATTATGGATCAGATATTGATATATTCATATCCATTTTAATTTTAAACAAATATAGGTACAAATCAGATATAGGAAGATAGATATAAATACAGATATAATTCAGATAATTAAAATTTATGATTCAAATATATATGGATGATATATCAACTTAATAGCATATTAATATGATCATTTATTTTTTTAAAAAATTTATGAGTATTAACAAAAAATTAAATAGGATTATAAGTAGAATCAGATATCCGAATACAGATTAGATAATTATCTACTCATATCTATATATAATTTTCTTTGACGAATATAGATATAGATATGGATATGGATACAAATATTTATCAGTTGCTCAAATTTCTATTTATAACATATAAATTCTGATGCTAAAATAGATTCGAATGGATAGTATCCGATCTACTTTCACCCCTGGTAACAATGTACTCTCTCAATGTCACCAATGTTTTAGAGGCAAAGTATCGTATGCTAATTAACTACCTCAATGAGGAAAATTAATATCCTAAGAATGGCATGACCCAATTGAGAGTGATTTTTTTCTTTAATATAAATACAAAAATGCTGAAGCTCACAATTCCATTCTCTGTAGGAGAAATAATGATCGTTATTTGCTTAGTTTCAAGGTGTTGATTTTTATTTGGCCCTCACTATCCCAACCATCCTCATGAACTTCCATGCACATAAAATAAATACTTGACAGCGAACCTTTGCTGTCATGTGCGTAACATGGCTTGTTTCCCTGATTCTTCTGCCTGTAAGCCAAAATATTTCGCACATACATGCATGATGGAAGGTCATTTGATCTTTTGTTTGTTGAAAAGTATATGTAGCCCTGTTTGACATTTCAAACTGGGACAGGAAAACTAATAAAGTATTCAGGAGTGTCCAATAATTGGGGTCACGTAGTGTTGTTGCTGCTTAAGATGTGATGCAGCCCGAGATTCCTGTGGGTGCTCATAGCATTACCTCATTTGAAAAAAAAGGTCGGCAAGAAAAATATGACCTTCCAATACTACTACTCACACACACACACTCTCTCTCTCTCTCCCCCTTTCATTGACAAATAGATTGGCATTATCTCAATTGATTGGTACCTCTCCCTCAAGGGCTGCTTGATCTTAGAGAGGCTCCAGGGTTTAAAAAAACAAATGGATACTAGGATGTGGATCGTACATGTATTATTCAATTAGTAAATGTTGCAGGAATCATGCAAAGCAGATCTATATTGGCACATTGATGGGTTTGGTCAAGATAAGATTTATATAATGTAATTAATCACTGGGCTATCAAGGTCTGGCTCTGAAACGGAAACCATTTCAGACCTAAGGATGGGACCTAAGCTCAATTCAACAAAATCTAATCACATCCACATTGGACAAGGTCGGTCCACTTTATTGATGGGTTAGCCTGACTTGATTTGCTCGATCTAATCGACTGAAACAGTTATAGCATAATTCCATGTTTGAACTATAGTTTTGGTAGATGGAGCTCCGCCGGCCATGGGAGATAATTACTCAAAGGTGGTGTACATGCAGTCAATCCTTTTTTTGAGTAAAAAGGAGACTACTGCGCATGAGCACAAAGTCACCTATCTTGATTCAAGAGTATATTTACAGTTCAGAATTTACAGGATAGAATCTACAAGAATTCAAGGAAAAAAAGGCTGAAACAGAGGATCTACAATTTGTCTATCGGACTTCTAGGGAAGAGCAAAAATACGGAATGAGATATCAAAAAGAAGTGCAACCATTGGGTGCAAGAAATATTATCAATCCTTTCCAGGTTGCACATCATCACTGTCTCCTTCCACTGGGGCTGGGAACAAGAGCAAGAACGAAAAATGGAGACTAAGAAGATTAAAAGGTGTCCTTTCACAGGAGATCATCAAAAGCAGTCTCTTCCTCATAGTCTCCAGAAAAATCAATAGAAATCCCAGGGAGAAAGCAACATTGGTAGAAACACCCTCAGTCTGAGTGATAAATTAAGGAAAGATGCTTTGCAATCAACCTCAAACGATAACATTACTCATAATCAGGATGATTACAGTCAATAGTCATCATTCTTCTTCTTCGAAATCTTACTTAGTAGAGCTAAGAACGTTTATCTTTGCCAAGAGGTTCCCGAATCCACAAAGTTCATGTTGATTACAGACCAAAGACCAATCATCCTCAGAAAAGAGAATGCTTAAGCCATTGCTAAGCAAAAAATCCAATCTATTCCAGAATGAGGGGAGACAACTAAGAATGCCTATTCAAATCTTCGAGCACAATCTCTCTTTGGCTTCCAACAGGCAGATAGCCTAACTTTTTAAAGTAGAAGTAATGGATAAGTTTTTCCTAGGGGTAGTTTCCACTCTCAAGAAGTCTCCATCCCTATTTACCAAGCAAAGCGGCGTTAAAATCTCTATTCTTAAATAAATGACGAGACCCCCCTCATCCTTTGGAAGGCAATATTTCTACCAATTAATGTTGCAAGATAAACCACAAGCAAAGCTGGTGTCATTCCAAAGAAAAAAATTCCGAGTTCAATCGATTCTTTGTAGTATCCGAATAAGAAGTTTGAAAAATGACATAAAATAAAGAGGGACAAAGGACAGAATGAAATTAATGAGAACAGATCTACCTCAAAAAGATGAGAATATTACTCTTCCAAGCTGATAGTTTAGACTCCACTTTTTGAAGAATTGGCATCCAGTCTGATTTTACGAGGCTGCCATTCTCAAAGGGAGCCCAAAGCAGATAATGGGCAATGTGGAGGGTTTGCATATTCAAGATGATTGTTTGTATCAACCCCAAGTGGCACCACTATGCTTTTTTGAAAGTTGATGGACGACCCCAAAATGATTTCAAAAGAACAAATGTTGATTTTAAGAACCGAGATGTTTTTCTTTTCAACTGACGAGAAGATTAGTGCGCCATCAGCAAATTGAAGTATCTTAAATCCTTCCACATTCCAAGAAGCGCCGAGGCCATTAAAGATATTGGACAAGACTGCCTTGTCCAAAAGTTTGGCTAAGGTGCCGGTGGCAAGAATAAAAGATATAGGTTACGTTTGATAGCTGGTAATCTATCCAGATTATCAAAAATTTAAAATGAGCCCACTAGATTACTATATTTGATATGCTTTTGGATGGCAATCCAGATTGCCTCCTAAAGACAATCCAAATAATTTTGAGTAGAGGTGGCTATCTAGATTACTACTTATTTGATAATATTGCAACAAAAATTATTGATAAAATTATCTCTCAAAAAAAAATTATACAAAACCCACTCTCCATCTACCTCCCCAGCGGCTCTCACCCTCCTTTTCTTCTCTGAACTCCCTCGTGCTCTCGCCACCCTGGACCATCTCCCCTCTGTCCGTGCCCTCATCATCTCTGACCACAGCCCCCATTTCTATGCTGGCATCGACATCCTCTCCTTCCTTGCCTCCATCGTCACCGCCCCCTCCTCTGATGATCTAACTGCCGCTTCCTCCTCTCATCCGGCGTATTTTGGAGATTTTGATTTAAATTTAAAAAATAAAATCAAACTCTTCTCCAGTAATTTAAAATTTTATAAAATTTTATGAAAATATTTTAAAATTTTGATTTCACATTACTAATAATCTGATTGTCATACCAAATATGTTAATCAAAATTTTTAATAATTTTATTGTAACATTATCTGTGTATAGCAAATATACTAATCAATATTACTGATAATTTAACAGTGACAATCTATCTTGAAGCCAATCCATATTATCTTTCAAGATTGTCTGGTAATACACCAAATGCAATCGCTGATTATTTAGTAAAAACAGATGGCCAAGCCTAATTCTCCTTTTGCAATGAATTTAGTCTCCCACTTCATCATTAATAATCACAACCGCTAATTAGATCAGGGAGAAAGAAGATTTTCTTCAACCCGCTCAATTCGAATCTCTCAAAGAAAAAAATAAAAAAAAGAGGAGAGTTTTTGAAAGTAGGGCTCAAATTTCTTTTCTTTCTCTTTTTTTTTTTTCTTTGACTAAAAATGAGATACATATTCGCTATTTACAATAAGAGGTTCGTCTTTATATAAATTGGGTTTAGATTCCTCTTCTAATTCTAATGGAACTCTTTTACTTAAAATAGACATATCTAGTAAAAATAATTTAGAAAAAGTTAAAACTCTTTAGGAGGTAGATCTTGACATGTACATCGACTCTATCTTTTTTCACTCTATCGGATTCTTCTTGGATTGAAAGCTATAATCAGTCCAAATTTTATCCGAAAGAAAAATTTTTGGATTGACCAACCCATTTCAGGATCCAGGCAAAAAAAATTTTGGCCTAGTTGCTGGGGACACCGCCCCCTTGATAGCGTTGCATCATAGATCTTGAAAAATTATCCATTTAAAAAATCATCAAAATCGGATATTGAATGAGCAAGTTATGGCCTCTGAAAATTTGACTTGCGATTTGACTTCCTAATATGGTAGATCTTATTACTAGACCCTATCCAACCATACCTATGGCGACCAAAGTGGTCCATAGTGATCCTCCTGGATCAACCACTTAGATGAAAGGAGAAGATTCTCCAACCACCCCAACCACTTGTTGGGAAAACCATGATGTTTCAGTAGTCTGATCAGATAATAAAGATTTAGCTTATTGAAAGCTTTGTTGAAATCAATTTTATAAAGGATACATTTCTATGAAGATTTTCGTATATGATGAAGGACCTCAAATGCACAAAGAATGTTATCAAGAATAGACCTCCTTTGATATATGCAACTTAAGCAGTATCAACAAGAGTATTCTTGTATGCTTGTAGTCTATTTGCAAGAACTTTGAAAATAATTTTAATGCAACTATGTATAAGATTGATGGACCGAATATCAAAGGGGGAAAGGCAGCTTTCTTTTTAGGGAAACGAGCAAGAAAGCATAATTAAGCCTGGGCAAATCAACATTGTGCTCATAGCCAATTGAAGAGAGTAAAGAAATCACTAGCAATCAAATCCCAAAAGTGCTAATGGAGAATCAAGCAAGTGAATGTCTGCATAGGAGGGGCAGTATATTTGCTCCGACTTGACATCGAAAGAATTATCCTTTGGTTTGGCAAAGGGGTCTGCAAAGAAGAGAAGGCTGAGCTAATACCTCAATCATTGGTGAAAGATTGATTGTTCTAAGATAGACTTGTAATCAAGTTGCATTTTTTGTGGAAAGAGGCCACTCGATGAAAGGAGCTATCATTGTCACTCTTCTTAAGCCATCTAACTTTGGATCTTCATTTCCAATGGGCCTTTTCCTTTTGGCAAATGCAAAAAAGATCCTTTTTGGATGACAATCTTTCTTCCATCTCAAAAGGTGATAGAAATGTTGACTCTTCTTTTGATCAAAGATAAGAATTTTGTTAAGAAGATCTGGTTTTCGAGACCTTTCAGTCACGCCTTTGATTTGATACATGTGATCAATCCTTGAAGATCACATGCACCCCAAAGGGTAGCAATCATGGAGTGTAGATCATTGTACTACTGTAAGTGTCAAAATAGGAGATCAGGATCAAGACTGTGGCCAAGTGAGGTGGCCCAGATATCGTGTGATCGCCGTCTCAAAAGAAGCAAAGGTGTTCACAATAGCACAATTAATAAAAGGAGAAACTTGGTTGAAAGATACTGAGGTGCCTCTTGGTGAAGGGCTCTGAGATGGATTAGGATGCAAAGCACAGTAGATATAAAGTGGATGATGAATTTCCGTAGAAGTCAATGAATAAATTTCCTTCAATGAATAGCACAATGATTTAGTGGTTTGCTGCATTGGATAAATGCAAGAATATAGGCTTTTAGTTCACTGTATCTATCTGATACACCCAGGGATGACAAATCCACCATGGCACCAGCGATCCAACAGCAATCTCATGTGTGTCCTCCTTGAAAGGTGCCAGAATGATCACCGAGCTACTGCCATTTGAACTTTTACAACTGTACTGAAGAGGTTCTAGAGTTTTCTATTCAAAACGACCAGCTGCTTCCTAGCTCCACTCCTCCACTTAATGAGATCCATAATTCTAGTGAATCCTAGAACGTGTGAAACTGTTGCCCTCTAACAATCGAAGAATGTCTCCATGACTCTCGAGGGAGAAGTGGTGCGCATTCCCTCAGGCGGGAGTTATCCATCTTCGTCTATAAAATTCAAACTCCCTGGGACCCTCCAGATAAGTAGAGACTTACTTATATGCCCTCTCCCAAAACTGACTCTAGTTCAACTAGATCTGTCTCCTCAACAAAGCTCTAAGCAACTCTAATCTCTATAGAGAACATCACCTCTCATGAAACATCCAGTGAACTCCCACTCTCTATCTCATTATCTCAGTCCACTCCACTTCATACTCAACTTCACCATTAAAATCTCCTCTGAAAACTCGGATCTTTTTTTATTCACTTCTGTGGAAGACTGACTTTAGCATCGGAGGATCCATCATTAGGCTGCCCTCCCCCAATGTGGGAAGTTTTCAATCTTTAGTAATTTGCAGGATACATTGCAAGAATTGACCATGGACTTAGAGCTAGAATCCAATTTGGAGATCTCAACCAACCAACCTGCTACCATCTGTCTCTCTTTGCATGTTAGCTCTAGCTCATCAGCCTAAATCAGATCGACTCTCCAATTACAACAGATTGGCCCTAGAGGAAGGATCCGACCCACATCTAAGGTCATGAGTACTTCCTTTTCTATCATCCAAGTATGAACAATAAGAAGGTAGCAATGGCGTCCTCAGCCACCCTTCTGAAAGTATCGGTGGAACATGCTAATGCTAACCAGGATCACTAGGATCTCAACATCTTGGAGGCATCAACTATCCTAGTCATTACTTTTGAGCAATTTCAGTAGCTCTTGCTGTAGGTCCAAGCACTAACCACTATAGTGCACAATCTGCAACAAGCAACTCACCAGCTTGTGCTAGTGTCGAGTGATCATCCAACTCCGATACATCCCAATCTTCCTTCTCCCTCAACAAGCTTGAGGTGAGGTAGCCAGTCTCACCTTATTAGCTTGTAGAAGTGCCTTAGGGCTCTCAATCCACCCATCAGAGCCCGAGCGAGTTGCAGTCCATTGTCGTTCTCACCCTAGAGATAGCGAGCAAGGTAACGAGTGCAAACCCGCTCGTTCTACTTTTCTTTCACTTTTTTCTTCCTCACAAGATTCGTCTATGAGTGGATCTATCGGTTGCTAACCTCGAAGAAAATCTGATTAGCAGGATGAGCTGGATCGAAAAATCCAGGAGATGGACCACTTTCTTAAGGTTCTCCATCAACACCAATTGGTGGGAGGGGGGCCTTTGTTTACCACTCGCCCTCCCTTCATGGAGTAGATCATGAGGGAGCCGATCTCTCGCCGCTTCAAGGTACCATTGTTGCCAGCTATGCAATCCAAAAGGAGGAGTGAATTGAATTTTTAAAATTTTAAAGTTAATTTAGAACCACAATGATTAAGTAATACTAAGCAAGATATATGTACTGAGTGATTTAAGTAAGATGTAGCAATAAGATGCAAGAATGCAAGAAAGTAAATAAATTTAGGAAGAGAGCAAGGAAGCACGTCACAAACAATCAAGATTTATAGTAGTTCGGTGCCAACCTTGCACCTACATCCACTCTCCAAGCTCCTACTTGAGAATTCAAATCCACTAAACTATATTCAACAAGAATACAACGTCGGTACCTCCGACTCTAGCTATCTCAAACTAGAACACTTATTTTTCGGGTACAAGCCAATCCAATACAATCCAATTCAAAGTTTGGACTAATCTTTTCAAATTTTAGAATCCTTCCAAAACTAAAAAAATAAGACAAAACAGAGTATATGAGTTAATCACATAAAAATATAAATTTAGCTCCTTTAATGAGCAAATAAAACTTTAAATACACTTTACACAACACGAAGGAAGCTTTTCTGATTTCTCTCAAGATGGTTGAAGACTTGAATGAGCTCTTGAGGGGTTGGTGAACTTGAATTGAAAGCTTCTTTTACTTGAAGAGGTCTTTTTGCTTAGGGCTGAAATGAATGCTTGAAAAATCTCACTTTTTTTTTCCTTTAAGTGCCTATTTATCTTCAATGGATGCTAGAGATAAATCTGGACTGAAAATAGAGCTGTTGGAGATCATTAAAGGAGCATTAAATGCTGCCAAAAAGAGTTGAAAACTAGCTATTGCGGAAGTTTCCATCACAGGGGTCGACTCATGGGGTCGACCTCTGCATAGGGGTCGACTCATGGGTCGACCTCTGTGGTACAGAACAGAAACTGACTGTTCTACAATTTTGATTAGCACAGCAACAGAGGTCGACTCATGGGGTCATCCCCTTTGGGTGTGCCAGCCAGAAATGGTGTACCGTTCAGTCCCTTTTGACAGGAGTCGACCCAGAGGGTCGACCTAATTCTTTAAACTTAAATTTCTCTCAACATATCTATCCAAAAAGTATGAAATGATCTTCAATAGATCCCAAATCTTCCATTCTTGCTCTTGAGGCTTTCGAATCAGAACTTGATAAAATTATGATTTTGTTCCTGAAATATAATAAATCTTTTTTCAAGCCAAAATCATTAGTAATCTCCTCAAATATTTTGTAATCATCAAAATCAATTCAAGGAGCAACAATCTCTCCCTTTTTGATGATGACAAAATGTTTGAGTAAAAGCAAAATATAACATATAACATATATAAAGTATTAATTAAGAATTTTAAATTTATGAAGATGCATCACTTAAACATTATAGTCAATTGTTTGAATAGTAAGCATCATGAGTTGTTTGAAGATTAATTTTAAGATAGCTTATAAGATTTTTTTTTTGATAAATTTGCTTTGACAATTTTACTTATTGCTCAATTTTAGATAATTTTGCTTATTGCTCGATTTTATTTCTCTACTCTTTCTTTTTGACAACATCAATTAAGATCATTTCTTTCACTTTTTAAGAAAAAAAATGAAAGAGACTCCCCTCACTATAGCAATCATAAAGGGCATTTCAATTTGCTCATATAGAATATATTGCCATTCATAATAAGAATTCTTCATATCACAGAATTAAGACATTTCAATTGAGATCATTAAAAAAAATCCAAAGACATTCATAGAAGATAAAAGCATATATATATATATATATTCAAAATATGATATGTGTGTCACAATACATACAAGTCAAGTCAAAGTACATAGGCCATACAAAAATCATGGATAACAAGAAAAATAACTATCCATGAGTCAATCAGCTGACAATTACAAAGGCCATAAGCTAGATCCTAGACATAAAAGACTAACTATACTAGGTCTAATAGATGTCATGGCTAGAGGCATCAGAAGAGTCAGAGATATGATGAAGAGATTCAGAATCAAAGCCACGGGCACGTCCTCGATCTTGTCTGCCTCAGCCACGGTAGAAGTACCGACACGAGCAGAAGGGTGAGAAGATCCTGGAGCCTGAGAAGCTATGAACTGTACTAGGAGAGAAAGTCTGATGGTGTCTAATTATTCCGCAGCTCTCGTCATGGACTGTATCAAGGCACCAATCTGAGTAGAGACAGTCTCACTGGAGCCCTTAATCTCTCTCCTCAAAAAATCAAATCCACTCTGCAAAACTCCTCGAAGCCTAGCCGCCTCTACAGACAGGTAGGAGACCTCCATGATGTCCTCATGCGGTTGGAGATGGGCTAAGACTAATACCTGCCTCTGCAAATCTAGAACTCTACTCGTCAGTCTCAGAACACATTCCTCAAGCTCTCAAATCATACAGACTGAGCTGTAAGCATCTGAAAGACAGTAGAGATATGAGGTATCAAGGTCTGATCTGAAACAGCCTGAGATGTCATCCTCTGAGCAAAGCCTGAGGTGACAAACTGCTGAGATAAAATGGAAGCAACATGCTGGGACATCAACTCAATCTGATCGTCTGCAAGTCTGATCTCTGAAGGATCTACTCTGCTCTCAGACTGTGATATAGAAACATACCTCCTCATAGACTCTGAGGGACCAGCCTCATGATCAGATACAAACTAAATATCAGGAGATGCCCTGTGATCACAAGGAGGTGAAGATGGTCCTTCCTTCTCTGCTCTCTCCTCAGCTCTCTCCTCAATACTTTTCGACCAACCACCATCAGTCTTTGAGAAATCCATGCGGTGTAGTGTATGGCAGTTGATAGTATTAGAGTGTGATAACTTGGTGACTGCCTCCCCCTCAAAAAAGACTCTGAACCTCCTAAAGATCAGGGTGAGTGCCATACCATAAGGCAGGTGAGCCTTAGACCTATTTAGAGTTTCTCTCATGGCCTCAAACATCAGAGTAGGAAGGTTCAGGGGGGTCTCGGTGATCACATGGTACATGATGCATATGTCCCTACCAGATAAGAGGTCATGTCTGTCACTCCTAGGGATAAACAGTTTGGTTACCATGTGATGTAAAAGCCTCATCTCAATCGAAAAAATTTTTGCTTCTAATTATTCAAGTTTCCAGTAAATGCCCTCCCTAAGATAGCACTTAATCCTTCTTCTTTGATTGGAAGCTCCATATGAGTATAGCCTTCATAAGGCAAGTGTAAGATATGTCCTAAGTACAATGGATCAAGAACTATGTTAACTCCTTTCATCGAAGATTTTACTATTTCATTGCAGTAACTCAAATTTAAGTAGAATTCTCTGACCAAATCAACATACGTATTTTCTTTTAATAAACAGTAAAACTCCCATCCTTGATTTTTGATTTTTAATCTTTGATCCAATAGAGAATCCTTCTTTTTCAAAAAACTTAAAGTCTATATTCTTTCCAAGTTTCACTTTTCGATTGAAGAGAGATACCTTACTTGGGCTGAGTGGGGACTGTGTAGAAGCTGGAGCAGGACTTAGAGCAGGGGTTGGAGCAGAAGAGGGCTCGACTGCCATTCTTTTTCTGTGCACATCTTCCTCTAACCCTTGAACAGATTTTCTTCTCTGCGGTAGCTTTGATTTGAGAGCTATTTTGGATAGAAGAGACTTGCAAACAGCTTGAAAGATTTGATGAGGGGTAGAGTAGAAGAGATTTTAAGAAAAAGCAAAGATTTTGGAGAGATAGACGGTCGGTTTGGAAAAGAGAGTTTGAAGCTAGGGTAAGCTCGAACTGTCCAAATGAAGAAAAAAGAGAAGAGAGATTTAAATCCTAAAGAGATGATTTAAAGAGAAAAATCTGGTGGGAAATGAGATTTTGAGATGAGAGTGAAGAGGGAGGTGATCTTGTTCGGTGGAATGGGGAAGACGAACGGCAAAAGGGTCGGCTCTTTACAATCGGAGAAATCTCAATAAAATAGAGTTCGATGGATTTTAATAAAAAATTATAAGTTTATCCTAGGATCGACCCTGGGGGTCGACTCATGGCAACGAAAAATTAAAAAAAAATGATGGAGAAATTTTGAAAGAGCTTGAAACTTGAAGGAAGGGTATCTATTTGAGAGATTGATCATTTGAAGGATAGTTTTGATCTTTTAAGAAATGAGATATATGAATTTAGCTCAAAAAATAAATTAGTTCAATGAATTTTTGGCAAATTGAACTTGGAATCAGAAAGATACTCAAGCTGAAGGATCAAAGATTCCTAATTCTCTCCTAATTTCACAAAATCTATCTTCACTTAAGACTTTGATGAAGATATCAGTCAATTATTTTTTAGTACAAATATAATCAAAAATTATATTATTATTTTGGATATGTTTTTTTATGAAATGATGTTTAATTTCAATATGTTTTGATCTAAAATGCTGAATTAGATTCTTAATTAGATTAATGGCACTAGTGTTATCACATCTTATGAGAGTTTCATTGAGTTTGATGCCAAAGTCCTCAAGTTGTTGCTTAATCTACAGGATTTGAGCACAACAACTTCCGGCTACAATGTATTCGGCTTCGACCGTAGACAGTGTTACCGAATTTTGCTTCTTGCTAAACCAAGAGATTAAGTTAACTCCAAAAAATTGATAAGTTTTACTAGTACTTTTTCAATCTAATTTACATCCAGCTGTTGCTCCTTAGATTGATTTTGATGATTACAAAATAATTGAAGGGATACTAATAATTTTCATTTGAAAAAGACCTATTGCTCTTCAGGGGCAAAATCATAATTTTACCAAAACCCTGATTTGAAAGTATCAAATGATAGAACAAAAGATTTGTGATCCATTGATGAAAATTTCATTATTTTTGGACTTGTATTTTGAAAGTTATGCATGTTTGAAATTCATGAGTCGACCCATGAGTCAGCTCATGGCACAATGAGCTGTTTGGCACGCAGAATTTTTGGCTTGGCATAACCTGTGAGTCGACCCATGAGTCGACCCTCAAGGCATGAGTCGACCCATGAGTCGACCCCTGCAGTTTTAAGCCAAAAATTACAGAACCCTATTTTCTGGTATTCTTCCATAGAGGTCAACTCATGAGTCGACCCCTGAGGCATGAGTCGACCCATGAGTCGACCCCTGTGACGGGATTTTTCCGCAACGGCTAGTTTTTAACCCATTTTAAGTACTTTTAATGCTCATTTAATACGGTCTAACAGCTCTTTTTCAGCCTAGAATATTTTCTTCTATTTCTTAAAGCTATAAAAGAATCCAAAAGGTGGAAAACAAGTAAGAGATTGAAAGAGAAAAAGAAGAGCATTCAAGAGAGCATTCAAGAGCATTCAAAAGAGAGAATTTGAAAAAGGGTTTCTCAAGCCAACTTTTCAGGCCTAATCAAGAGCTCATTTAAAGCTTTCAAGAAGCCATCAATCCAAGCTTACCAACTCCTCAAGCACTCAATCAAGTCTCCATCCACCTTGAGAAAATCCAAAAAGGGTCTTCTTCTCTTGAGTAAAGTGTATTTAAAGTTATATTCGCTCATTAAAGGAGCTTTTCTTGTACTTATTTGTGCTATAAATTATTTTACTCAGTTTGAGTGATTGTTTTTATTTTGGAGGGGTTCCAAAACAAGAAAAGGTTGATCCGAACCTAGAATCGGAGTGTATTGGGTGGGTTTGTACCCTGAAAACAAGTGGTCTAGCTTGGGATAGCTAGAGTCAGAGTTTTTGACGTTTGTATTCGGGTTGAATACAAGATTAGTGGATTGGAATTCTCAAGTAGGAGCTTGGAGAGTGGATGTAGGTGCAAGGTTGGCACCGAACCACTATAAATCCTTTTGTTTGTGGTATGCATAATTGCTTCTCTTTAACTCTTCATTATTTCCTTGCATTCTTGCTTTTGGCAGTTAGTCTTGAATTAAGTTTACACTCCACTTTCATTTAGCTATTGACTAACATTTTTCATAAGTCATTAGTTAAGTTCAAAATTTTTAGAAACCCAATTCACCCCCCCTCTTGGGTTGCATAGCTGGGCAACAAGTGGTATCAGAGCCCGGTGCTCTAGCCCTTCTTTGATCTAAACAATCAAAGAGCCAAAGATCTATGGCAACCCACGTCGGTACTTCTCTAGTCGAGGGGCAATCCACCAACCGACCTCCACTTTTCAATGGGTCTAATTACACCTATTGGAAAGCTTGGATGAAAATATTCATACAAGCACTCGACTATGATATGTAGAGTATCATAGTGAACGGTCCTCACACACCCACTAAAATTATAGATGGTGAGGAATCAACCAAATCCGAGAAAGAATGGGATGAGGTTGATAAGAAGATGGCCCAATTAAATGCTAAAGCAATGAATGTTCTTTATTGTGCTCTTGATGCAAACGAATTTAATCGTATTTCTACTTATTCATCTGCTAAAGAAATATGGGATAGGTTAGAAGTAACCCATGAGGGAACCAATCAAGTAAAAGAGTCTAAAATAAACATGCTTGTGCATAAATATGAATTGTTTAAAATGGAGCATGATGAGTCCATAACTGGAATGTTTACTCGCTTTACTGATATTATTAATGGTTTAAAGAGTCTTGGTAAGTCCTATACTAATAGTGAGCTTGTAAGAAAGATTCTCAGGTCCTTACCAAGAACTTGGGAAGCCAAAGTGACTGCCATCCAAGAAGCCAAGGACTTGAACACTCTACCTCTAGAAGAGCTTCTTGGATCTTTGATGACTCATGAGCTAAGCATGAAGCAACATCAAGAGGAAGAAGTCAAAAAGAAAAGAACCATTGCCCTCAAATCTACAGCTCCTCCTGATGAAGAAACTGATGACACTGAAGATGAAGAACAGAATGAAGAGATGGCACTCATCACCCGAAGATTTAAGAAATTTTTGAGAAAAAGGAAACAGGGATGAGGAAGAGGCCATTCACAAAAGGGGAACAAAGCAAAGAAAAAGAGAAAGACCAACCCCTTATCTGCTACGAGTGCAAGAAGCTGGGACACTTCAAATCCGAATGTCCACAACTGAAGAAAGGTCCCAAGAAGTTCAAGAAGAAGGCCATGATGGCCACATGGAGTGCGAGTAATGACTCAAGCTCCGATGAGAAAACCTCAACCGAACAAGCCAACCTGTGCCTTATGGCACACGAAAATGAGGTAATTTTCGAAACCCCTAGTGACTTTACATTTGAAGAATTACATGAAGCATTCTATGATTTAGTTGATGAATTAAAGAAACTAGGGATGAAGAACAAAGAGCTAAAATTGAAAAATCAATCTTTATTGAAACAAGCTGAAAACTTTTCAATTGAAAAATCCACCTTGCTTCAAGAAAATCAAAGCTTAAAGAATGAAATTGCCAAGCTGAAACCAATAGTAAAAAAGTTTACCTTGAGTTCAAATAAACTCAATATGATTCTTGATAATCAAAAAGCCGTATATGATAAGGCTGGACTTGGCTATAACCCTTTGAAGAAATAAAAATATCTAAAAAATATTTATGTAAACTCTTTAAGTAACAAGTCTTCTAACATTACTTGCTTCAAATGTGGTAGAGTAGGACATAAGTCATACACTTGCTTCTCTAACAAGTTTGCAAACTCAACTATAAAGAAAATATGGGTTCCAAAAGGAACCATTATGACTAACCAAAAAGGACCCAAGAAAGCTTGGGTACCTAAAACAAAAACTTGACTTTTGCTTGCAGGTGTGTCTAGCATCCCAAGGAGGAAACAGAAAATGGTATCTTGACAGTGGATGCTTGAGACACATGACTGGTGATGAATCACAATTCATCACGCTTAATGCTAAGGATAGAGGGATGGTCACCTTTGGAGATAATGGCAAAGGAAAGATCATCGGTATAGGTAACATTGGTATCACTCCCTCCAAATACATTGAAAATATTTTGCTAGTTAATGGTTTAAAGCATAATTTACTAAGCATTAGTCAATTTTGTGATAAAAGATATAAAGTTGTTTTTGAATCATCTGTTTGCATTGTAACTAGTCCTATTAACGATGGCATTAAATTTATTGGACATAGACATGGCAATGTTTATATGGTAGATTTAAATGATTTAGCCAAAATAAACATGCAATGCCTAGTATCCTTGAATGCTAAAGTTAATGAGACTAGTTGGCTTTGGCATCGTAGACTTGCACACATTAGCATGCATTCTCTTTCAAAATTAATTAAGAAAGAATTAGTTCTTGTCTTGCCTAAACTAAATTTTCAAAAAGATAGAATTTGTGATGCATGCCAACTAGGTAAACAAACAAGAGTTTCATTTAAATCCAAAAATATTGTTTCAACTTCTAGACCTTTAGAGCTTTTGCATATGGACTTATTTGGACCAACTAGAACCATTAGTCTAGGAGGAAAACGATATGGTTTTGTAATTATAGATGATTACTCTCGTTTTACTTGGGTTTTCTTTTTAGCACACAAAGATGAAACTTTTCATATTTTCACTAAATTTTATCGAAAAGTCACTAATGAAAAAGGATTTTCAATTCAAAATATTCGAAGCGATCATGGAACTGAATTTGAAAATCAAGATTTTGAAAACTTTTGTGATGAAAATGGAATTGGCCATAACTTCTCTGCTCCTAGGACACCCCAACAAAATGGGGTAGTTGAAAGGAAAAATAGAATCTTAGAAGAAATGACCCGTACCATATTTTATGAAAGCAACCTTCCAAGATATTTTTGGGCGGAAGCAATTAACACAGCATGTTACATTTTAAATCGTGCTTTGATTAAACAAATTTTAAAGAAAACCCCCTATGAACTTTGGAAAGAAAGAAAATCGAATATTGCATATTTTCATGTTTTTAGTTGCCGATGTTTTGTACTAAATAATGGCAAAGAAAGACTTGGTAAATTTGATGCAAAATCAGATGAAGCGATCTTTCTTGGTTACTCCTCCACTAGTAAAGCTTTTAGAGTTTTTAACAAAAGAACTTTAGTAGTAGAGGAGTCCATACATGTTATTTTTGATGAATCTAACGATCTTCCTTCAAGAAAGAATGAGGGTGTTGATGATGCAGATCCTCTAATAGAAGGAATGAAGGAGATCACTCTGAAAGATTCAACAACTCAAGAGGATGAGGAACAAGAAGACAAACAGGATGAGAGAGGTGAAGAAATTCAAGAACAACCTCAAGGTACAAATGACTTACCCAAAGAATGGAGGTATGTTCACAATCACCCTAAGGAGTTAATTATTGATGATCCTATGCATGGGGTAAAAACTCATTCTTCACTTAGAGATGTATTTAATCATTATGCTTTTGTATCTCATCTTGAACCAAAAACTATTGAAGAAGCTGAAAATGATCATAATTGGATTAATGCAATGCAAGAGGAACTTAATCAATTTGAAAGAAATAATGTTTGAACTTTAGTATCAAGACCTAAAAATTATTCAATAGTTGGCACAAAATGGGTCTTTAGGAACAAATTAGATGAACATGGTAATGTAATAAGAAATAAAGCAAGATTGGATGCTAAAGGTTATAATCAAGAAGAAGGAATTGATTTTGATGAGACCTTTGCACCTGTTGCTAGATTAGAAGCCATTAGACTTCTACTTGCATATGCTTGCTTTATGAAATTTAAATTATTTCAAATGGATGTCAAAAGTATATTTTTGAATGGATATATTGCTGAAGAAGTCTATGTAGAACAACCTCCAGGATTTGAAAATCATGCTTTTTCTAATCATGTTTTTAAATTAAATAAAGCTTTATATGGATTAAAACAAGCACCTAGAGCTTGGTATGATAGGCTAAGCAAATTTTTACTAAATAATAATTTTTTAAGAGGTAACGTAGACACAACCCTCTTTATTAAAAGAAATCAAAATAATATGTTAATAATACAAATTTATGTTGATGACATAATTTTTGGGTCTACTAATGAATCTCTTTGTCAAGACTTTGCTAAGCTCATGCAGGGAGAGTTCGAGATGAGCATGATGGGAGAACTTACCTTCTTCCTCGGACTCTAAATCAAACAAACAAAAGAGAGAATCTCCATCACCCAAAGCAAGTACACCAAGGAACTACTCAAAAGATTTGGAATGGAGAACTCCAAACCAATTGGCACACCCATGAGCCCCTCATGTAAGCTTGACAAGGATGATGAAGGTAAATGTGTAGACTTAAAATACTATAGAGGTATGATTGGCTCTCTATTATATTTAACTGCAAGTAGGCCTGATATCATGTTTAGTGTTTGTTTGTGTGCTAGATATCAATCTAATCCTAAAGAATCTCATTTAAATGCGGTTAAAAGAATCCTTAGATACTTGAATGGTACTCAAACTCTAGGGTTATGGTACTCTAAGAACTCACTAATTGATTTATTAGGATATTCAGATGCTGATTTTGCTGGATGTAGATTAGATAGAAAAAGCACAAATAAAACTTGCCAATTTCTTGGAGTTAACCTAATCTCCTGGTTTAGCAAGAAACAAAATTCGGCAGCACTGTCTACGGCTGAGGCCGAATACATTACAGCCGAAAGTTGTTGTGCTCAAATCTTGTGGATTAAGCAACAACTCGAAGACTTTGGAATCAAACTTAATGAAACACCCATAAGATGTGACAACACAAGTTCCATAAATCTAACTAAAAATCCAATTCAACATTCAAGGTCTAAGCATATTGAAATAAGATATTATTTTATAAGAGAACATGTTCAAAACAAAGATATAACTCTTGAATATATTTGCACTGAAAATCAATTAGCTGATATCTTTACAAAGACCCTTAGTAAGGATAGATTCTGTGAAATTAGGAGAAATCTAGGAATTCTTGATTCTTATGCCTAAGTGTTTCTCCATTTCCAAGGAATCGATTTGAGATCAATTTTTATCATCTCTCTTGGTCCTAAAAGCTCAAGTTTATCAGTCTCACAACCTATCTTTGAGCAAAATTTCTTCTCCCAAAATTTTAAATTTTTTTTCGAAATTTATTCATATTTTTTCTGAATTTTTGTGATTCATGAGTCGACCCCCTAGGGTCGACCCATTGGCAAACTTGTAATTTTCGGCCAATATCCCACGGGTTCATTCCTTTTTATCTTAAACCTGTTCATGAGCCGACCCCTCATTCTCTTCATCTTCCTCCCTCCAAGACCCGTCATCCTCATCTTCTTTCTCTCCAAAACTAAAGATTTAGCTCAAGAACATTCTCCCTTCTCCTCTCCACCTCAAATCACCGCTTGGGAAAGGAGATTTTCGCATCTTTCTCCTTTGATTGAAGCAGTTGGAGCGTGCCCTAGCCTCCACCGTTCTTCTCAAAACCATCTCTTCTCTCCGCCAAAATCCTTTTCCATCCTTTTGTAACCCTCCTACTACTCATCCATTTGATCCTCCTAGTCTTCCTGCCTGCTCTTGTGGTAAGAATGGCCCCAAAGATGAAGCTCCCTCAAAGAAGAAAATCGATCCGTGAGCTGGAAGAAAGCGTCCGCAGGAAAAGGCAAGCTGCTCAGTCCTCCACTGCTTCCATTCCGGCTTCAGTGTCAGCTCAAGGTCCCTCTCAGTCTCCCCTTAGCCCTAGCAAAATCCCTCTATCTGATAGGAAGGTTGAAACCGGAAAGAATGTGGATTTTAGATTCTTTGAAAAAGAAGGTTTCTCCTTTGGGACAAAGATAAAAAAACCAGGGTTGGGGTTTTTACTGCTCTCTCAAGGAAGTTACTTTTGTAGACCTGGTTAGAGAATTTTATCAAAATCTGCATTATGGCAATGGAACAGTGACTTCTACAGTTAAGGGAGTTGATATCTGTCTGGATCCTATTATTTTGGGAGAGATACTACATTTGCCCTGTGAGGGATATTCTTACATGGAACTCCCAGTGAAGGAAGAGGGGATCAGTGTAATTCTAGGAGGAACCTACTCGAAAAGTTTGAATAAATTGGAAGCCAAAATTTTGTCAATTGAAATGAGGATCTTACATCAATTAGTGACAAAGCTTTTCTTCCCAAGGAGTGGTAGGCATGACCTCCTTTCTGGGAGAGATATTTGTATAATGTTTCATGTGATCACTCAAACCCCATTAAACCTCCCTGCTTTAATGATTGAGGCCATGAGAAAGACACTGAACAGATCCAAGGCACATCTGCCTTTTGGTATGGCTCTCACACTAGTTTTCAGGAGGTTTGGAGTCAGTTTTGAGGGGGAGGCATCTGCTAAGCTTTCTCACGCAGACACCATCAACCAACACACTCTACACCGCATAGGATTTACTAAAACTGATGGTGGTTGGATCAAGGGTTCTGAGGAGAGAGCTGAGGACAGAGTAGAAGACAGAGCTGAGGAAGAAGGTCCCTCATCTCCTTTCCATGACTTCAGGGCAGCATCTCCAGATATCCAGTTTGTTTCAGACCCAGAGGTTGGCCCTTCAGATTCTGCCAGGAGGTACACACCAGTACATCAGCCAGAGAGCAGAGCACCTCCTCCAGAGTTCAGATTAGCTGATGATCAGATCGAGCAGATTTCTCAGTGTGTGGCTTCCTTGCTTTCTCGACAGTGGAGCACTTCTACATTTACACCAGGGTCCACTTCATTAGATTCATCTGATCAGACCTTGATTCCCCATATCTCCACTATATTTCAGTTGATCTCAGATCAGTCTATTCGGATTCAGCAGCTCGAGGATAGCATTTGGAGACTGACTGGGAGAGTTCTTGACTTGCAGGGGCAAGTCTTAGCTTTGGCCCATCCTCAGCCACAGGAGAGCTCTATTGAGGTCACAGACCTTACTGCAGAGGCTGGCAGGCTTAGAGGTGCATTGGAGGGTGGTTATGAGTTATTGAGGAGAGAGATCAGAGGCTCGAGTGAGCATACATCTACTCAGTTCACTGCTCTGCTTCAGTCTGTTTCGAGAGCACTGAACATTCTTGATTCCATTAGACTCACTCTTTCAGTCCAGTCTTTGGCCTCTCAACGTTCTCAGCCTCCTAGTTCATCTCGCTCACCTGCTCGTGCCAGCACCTCCACTCGTGGCAGAGGCAGACGGAGTAGAGGACGTGCTCTTGGTCGAGATCCATCATCTCCTCACCCTATCTCTGATGACTCCGATCCATCTAGTCATGAGCTTTACTAGATCCTAGGTGTTAGTCTCTTGTTCTTTCTAGGATCTGTATTTTGGGCCATGTAATGACATTAGCTAGCTGACTTTTATGATATGAAATATGTATTGAAACAACTATGTTTTTAATCATCTTTTAATTATATATCTACTCTTTGTAATGATGTCAATCATCTCTTGATTATATATCTTCTCTTTGTTGATAATTCATATCTATGGTAATCTATGACATATTTTGGTTAATGATTGCTGTATTCAGGGGGAGCAAACATTAATGATTAGCACTAGAAGTTTGAAGAAACACTAAAGAGAAAACGTATTCAGAAAAAGAGGGGGAGTTAACAATGTTTGATGATGTCAAAAAGGGAGAGAAATTAAAGAAAAAGAAACATATCAAAAGCAAAATTATAAATTATTAAAAGACTTGAAAATAAAATGAATGAATTGGAGAGAAATTAAAGAACAATATCAAAAGCAAAATTATTAAATGACTCAAAAATACAATGAGTAAATTGCTAAGTACAATGCAAATGAGCAACCTTTAAAATTACTTCTTAGACATGCTATGCTTTAAAATTAGGCTTGCTCTGATACATCTTAAAATTTGACATGCTCTGATATACTTTACAAATTAATTCTTAGACATACATTGGTACACTTAATTATTTTTGCTCTGATACTAAAACTAAATAATCAAATGAGTATGAGCAAATTTTCAAGTTTCAACTTGCTCTAATAATAAAAATAAATTTTCTACTCTAATACCAAAATCACATAATCAAATGAGCAAATTTTCAAATCATTAAGCAATGGGCAAACTATTTATGCAAATGAGCACTTGTATCACATACCAAAAGAATCAATCTTTTTCTCAAGCAAATGCACTTATAAGTTGGTAATAAATGTTCTTTTTATCTTCAAACTACTTATAATGCATCCTTTTAAAATTCATGATTCACATAGATACTTTTGTTCAAGTATTTTGTCATCATCAAAAAGGGAGAGATTGTTGCTCCTTAGATTGATTTTGATGATTACAAAATAATTGAAGGGGTACTAATAATTTTCATTTGAAAAAGACCTATTGCTCTTCAGGGGCAAAATCATAATTTTATGAAAATCCTGATTTGAAAGTATCAAATGATAGAACAAAAGATTTGTGATCCATTGGTGAAAATTTCATTATTGTTGGACTTGTATTTTGAAAGTTATGCATGTTTGAAATTCATGAGTCGACCCATGAGTCAGCTCATGGCACAATGAGCTGTTTGGCACGCAGAATTTTTAGCTTGGCACAACCTGTGAGTCGACCCATGAGTCGACCCTCAAGGCATGAGTCGACCCATGAGTCGACCCCTGCAGTTTTAGGCCAAAAATTACAGAATCCTATTTTCTGGTATTCTTCCACAGAGGTCGACTCATGAGTCGACCCCTGAGGCATGAGTCGACCCATGAGTCGACCCCTGTGACGGGATTTCTCCGCAACGGTTAGTTTTTAACCCGTTTTAATTACTTTTAATGCTCATTTAATGCGGTCTAACGGCTCTTTTTCAGCCTAGAATGTTTTTCTCTATTTCTTAAAGCTATAAAAGAATTCAAAAGGTGGGAAACAAGTAAGAGATTGAAAGAGAAAAAGAAGAGCATTCAAGAGCATTCAAGAGAGAGAATTTGAAAAAGGATTTCTCAAGCCAACTTTTCAGGCCTAATCAAGAGCTCATTTAAAGCTTTCAAGAAGCCATCAATCCAAGCTTACCAACTCCTCAAGCGCTCAATCAAGTCTCCATCCACCTTGAGGAAATCCAAAAAGGGTCTTCTTCTCTTGAGTAAAGTATATTTAAAGTTATATTCGCTCATTAAAGGAGCTTTTCTTGTACTTATTTGTGCTATAAATTATTTTACTCAGTTTGAGTGATTGTTTTTGTTTTGGAGGGGTTCCAAAATAAGGGAAGGTTGATCCGAACCTAGAATCGGAGTGTATTGGGTTGGCTTATACCCTGGAAATAAGTGGTCTAGTTTGGGATAGCTAGAGTCAGAGTTTTCGATGTTTGTATTCGGGTTGAATACAAGATTAGTGGATTGAAATTCCCAAGTAGGAGCTTGGGGAGTGGATGTAGGTGCAAGGTTGGCACCGAACCACTATAAATCCTTTTGTTTGTGGTGTGCATAATTGCTTCTCTTTAACTCTTCATTATTTCCTTGCATTCTTGCTTTTGGCAGTTAGTCTTGAATTAAGTTTACACTCCACTTTCATTTAGCTATTGACTAACATTTTTCATAAGTCATTAGTTAAGTTCAAAATTTTTAGAAACCCAATTCACCCCCCCTCTTGGGTTGCATAGCTGGGCAACACCAGCAAAATTGGTTTCTGAATATCCTATTAAGTCAATTGATGAGTCCTTAGAATACCATAATCTTAGAGTTTGTATATCTTTTAAATATTTAAGAATTCTTTTAACTGTATTTAAGTGTGATTCTTTTGGATTTGATTGAAAATGAGTACATAGACAAATACTAAACATAATATCTGATCTACTAGCAGTTAAATACAATAAAGAACCAATCATGTCTCTATAAAGTTTTGAGTCTATATTTTTACCTCCTTCATCCTTGTCAAGCTTACATGATGGGCTCATGCGTGTACCAATTGCTTTGGAGCTCTCCATTTCAAATTTTTTGAGTAGTTCTCTTATGTACTTGCTTTTGGTGATGGAGATCTCTTCTTTTGTTTGTTTGATTTGGAGTCCGAGGAAGAATGTAAATTCTCCCATCATGCTCATCTCGAACTCCCCATGCATGAGCTTAGCAAAATCTTGACAAAGAGTTTAATTAGTAGATCTAAATATAATGTCGTCAACGTATATTTGTATAAGTAAGATATCATCATGATTTCTTTTAATGAAAAGAGTTGTATCTATATTTTTTCTTGAAAAATCATTATTAAGTTAGAATTTACTTAACCTTTCATACCAAGCCCTAGGTGCTTGTTTTAAATCATACAAAGCTTTATTTAATTTAAAAATATGATTAGAAAAAGTATGATTTTCAAAACTGAAAGGTTGTTCTACATATACTTTTTCAACAATATAACCATTTAGAATAGCACTTTTGACATCCATTTGGAATAACTTAAAGTTCATAAAGCATGCATATGCAAGTAAAAGCCTAATTGCTTCTAATCTAGCAACAGGTGCAAAGATCTTATCAAAATCAATTTTCTCTTCTTGATTATAATTCTTTGCAACTAATCTTGCTTTATTCCTAATCACATTTTCATATTCATCCAATTTATTCCTATATACCCATTTTGTGCCAATTATAGAATAATTTTTAGGTCTCGATACTAAAGTCCATACATTATTTCTTTCAAATTGATTAAGTTTCTCTTGTATTACATTTATCCAATTATAATCTTTTTCAGCTTCATCTATGATTTTAGGTTCAAACTGAGAAACAAATACAAAATGATTGTATACATCTCTAAGTGAAGAACGAGTTCTTACTCCATGTGTAGGATCACCAATGATTAATTCTTTGGGATGATTGTGATCATATCTCCATTCTTTGGATAGATCATTTGTACCTTGAGGTTATTCTTATTGTTCTTCACCTTCATCATCTTGTTTATTTTCATGTTCTTCTTCATTTTAAATTATTGAGTTTTTTAGGGTGAGCTCCTTCATTCCTTCTATAAGAGGATTTGCATCATCAATACCTTCATACTTTCTTGAAGGAAGATCATTAGTCTCATCAAAAATAACATGTATTGACTCCTCTACTACTAAAATTCTTTTGTTAAAAATTCTAAAAACTTTGCTAAAAAAGGAGTAACCAAGAAAAATAGCTTCATCAGATTTTGCATCAAATTTTTTTAATCTCTCTTTACCATTGTTCAAAATAAAATATCGACAATCAAGAACATAAAAAAATGTAATATTTGATTTTCTTCCTTTCCAAAGCTCATAGGGTGTTTTCTTTAGAATTGGTCTAATTAAAATACGGTTTAAAATGTAGCATACCGTGTTAATTGCTTCCACCCAAAAGTATCTTGGGAGGTTGCTTTCACATAGTATGGTACGGATCATTTCTTCAAGGATTCTATTTTTTCTTTCTACTACCCCATTTTGTTGGGGTGTCCTAAGTATTGAAGAGTTGTGGTCAATACTTTTTTCATCATAAAACTTTTTAAAATCTTGATTTTTAAATTCGGTTCTATGATCACTTCGAATATTTTGAATTAAGAAATTTTTTTCATTAGTAATTCTTTGATAAAATTTTGAGAACACATGAAAATTTTATCCTTATGTTTCAAAAAGAAAATCCATGTAAAATGAGAAAAATCATCAATAATTATAAAGTCATAACATTTTTCACCTAAACTAGTAGTTCTAGTGGGTCCAAATAAATCAATGTGCAATAATTCTAATGGCCTAGAAGTTGAAATAATATTTTTAGATTTGAATGAGACTTTTGTTTGTTTACTCAGTTGGCATGCATCACAAATTCTATCCTTTTTAAAATTTAATTTAGATAAATCGGTAACCAATTTTTTTTTAATAAATTTTGAAAGTGAATGCATGCTAATATGTGCAAGCCTACGATACCAAAGCCAACTAGTCTCATTAATTTTGGTATTCAAGGTTACTAAACATTGCATGTTTATCTTGGAAAGATCATTCAAGTCTACCATATAAATATTACCATGTCTATGCCTAACAAATTTAATGCCTTCATCATTGGAACTAGTTACTATACATAATGAAGATTCAAAAATAATTTTATACTCTTTATCACAAAATTGACAAATGCTTAATAGATTATATTTCAAACCATCTACTAATAAAATATTTTTAATATACTTTGAGGAAGTGATAACAATGTTACCTATACCGATGATCTTTTCTTTGCCATTTCTCCAAAGGTAACCATCCCTCCATCTTTTGCATCAAGTGTGATAAATTAAGATTCATCACCGGTCATGCATCTTGAGCATCCGCTATCAAGATACCATTTTCGATTTGTTTCTTGAAATACAAAACACACCTGCATATAAAAATTAAGTTTTGACTTTAGGTATCCAAGTTTTTTTGGATCTTTTTTGGTCAGTCACAATGATTCCTTTTGAAATTTATATTTTTTTCACATTAAAATTTTCAGATTTGCTAGAAAAATATGTATAGGATTTGTGTCTTTTTTTATCACATTTAAAGTAAGTAATATTTGAAAACTTGTTGCTTGATGAGTTCACATAGATATTTTTTAAAAATTTTTATTTCTGTAAAGAGTTGTAGCTAAGACCGACTTTATCATAAATGATCTTTTGATTATCAAGTATCATTTGAAGTTTATTTGAACTTAGAGTGAACTTTTCTACTATAGATTTTAACTTAGCAATTTTATTTTTTAAGTTTCAATTTTCTTGTTTCAAGATGGATTTTTCATTTAAACTAATCTCATTTTCTTTTAGTAAAGATTGATTCTTTGATTTCAATTCTTTATTCTTTATTCCTAACTTTTTTAGATCATCAACTAGATCATAAAATACTTCTTGAAGTTTTTCAAAAGTAAAGTCATTAGGAGTTTCAGCATTTACCTCATTTTTATGTGCCATAAGGCACAAGTTGGCTTGTTCATGAGACTCTTTTTCTTTGGAGCTTGACTCATCACTATTACTCCATGTAGCCACCATAGCTTTTTTCTTATACTTTTTGGGGCCCTTCTTAAGTTATGGATATTCGGATCTAAAGTACTCCAGCTTCTTACATTCATAATAAATAAGGGGTTGCTCCTTATCCTTCTCCTTACTATGCTCCCATTTTGTAGGTGGCCTCTTCTTTATCTCTTGTTTTCTTTTCTTCAAAAATTTTTTAAACTTTCCAGTGATGAGGGCCATTTCTTCATCTTGCTCTTCATTTTCTGTTTCTTTGGATTCCTCATCGAGTTGAGTAGTGGACTTGAGGGCGATTATCCTCTTCTTCTTGACATCTTCTTCTTGATATTGTTTCATGCTTAACTCGTGTAACATTAGCAATCCTAGAAGCTCCTCGAAGGATAAAATATTCAGATCTTTGGCTTCTTGGATTACGGTCACTTTGGCCTTCCAAGTCCTTGATAAAAATCTAAGAATCTTTCTCATAAGATCGCTGTTAGAATAAAACTTACCAAAATTTTTTAGACCATTAATAATATCCATAAAATGAGTAAATATTTTAGTTATTAATTCATCATACTCCATTTTAAAGAGTTCATATTTGTGCACAAGCATGTTAATTTTTGATTCCTTAACTTGATTAGTACCTTCATACGTTACTTCTAATCTATCCCATATTTTCTTAGCCGACATGCATGTTGAAATATGATTAAATTTATTAGCATCTAAAGTATAATATAAAATATTCATGACTTTAGCATTGAGTTGAGCCATTTTCTTATCAACCTCATCCCATTCTTTTTCGAATTTCATTGATTCTACACCATCAATTATCTTAGTGGGTGTGTGTGGTCCATTAACTATGATACTCCACATATCATAGTCAAGTACTTGGATAAAGATTTTCATTTGAGCTTTTCAATAGGTGTAGTTTGATCTATTAAAAAGTGGAGGTCAGTTTGTGGACTGTCCCTCGGTAGTGAAGCACCAACTTGAGTTGCCATAAATTTTTGGCTCTTTGATGGTTAAATCAAAAAAAAGACTAAAGCACCGAGCTCTGAAATCACTTGTTGCCCAGCTATGCAACCCAAGAGGGGGGGTGAATTGAATTTTTGAAATTTTAAAGTTAATTTAGAACCACAAGGATTAAGTAATACTAAGCAAGGTATATATAGTGAGTGATTTAAGCAAGGTGTAGCAATAAGATGTAAGAATGCAAGAAAGTAAATAAATTTAGGAAGAGAGCAAGTAAGCATGCCATAAACAATTAAGATTTATAGTGGTTTGGTGCCAACCTTGCACCTACATCCACTCCCCAAGTTCCTACTTGGAAATTCAAATCCACTAAACTGTATTCAACAAGAATACAATGTTGGTACCTCCGACTCTAGCTATCTCAAGCTAGAATACTTATTTTTCGGATACAAGCCAATCTAATACAATCCGATTCAAGGTTCGAACCAACCTTTTCAAGTTTTAAAACCCTTTCAAAACTAAAAAAATAAGACAAAATAGAGTATATGAGTTAATCACACAAAAATATAAATTTAGCTCCTTTAATGAGCAAATAAAACTTTAAATACACTTTACACAATACGAAGGAAGCTTTTCTGATTTTTCTCTAGATGGTTGAAGACTTGAATGAGCTCTTGAGGGGTTGGTGAACTTAAATTGAAAGCTTCTTTTGCTTGAAGAGGTCTTTTTGCTTAGGACTGAAATGAATACTTGAAAAACCTCACTTTTTTTCTCCTTTAAGTACCTATTTATCTTCAATGGATGCTAGAGATAAATCTGTACTAAAAATAGAGCCGTTGGAGATCATTAAAGGAGCATTAAATACTATCAAAAAGAGCTAAAAACTAGCCATTATAAAAGTTTCCTTCACGGGGGGTCGACTCATGGGGTCGACCTTTGTGGTACAGAATAGAAACTGACTGTTCTGCAACTTTGGCTTGCACAGCAACAGAGGTCGACTCATGGGGTCGTCTCCTTTGGGTGTGTCAGCCAGAAATGGCATGTCGTTCAGCTCCTTTTGACGGGAGTCGACCTAGGGGGTCGATCCAATTCTTTAAACTTGAATTTCTCTCAACATATCCATCCAAAAAGTATGAAATTACCTCCAATAGATCACAAATCTTTTTTTCTTACTCTTGAGGCTTTCAAATCAGAACTTGATAAAATTATGATTTTACTTCTGAAATACAATAAATCTTTTTTCAAGCCAAAATTATTAGTAATCTCCTCAAATATTTTATAATCATCAAAAATAATTCAAGGAGCAACAACCATCCATAGGAGTCTACGATGACACCACCAATCTTTATGACCATCTAGAGGCTTCAAGGTCCTCATGATGCTACAAAGGTCCTTGGATGAGTTGTTATGCAAGTCCTTTCCTATCACTCTTCAAGATGTTGCCCGAGCCTAGTACACCAGGCTTCAACCAAACTCCATCCATTCTTTTAAGAAATTCGACCAACAATTCGCTGCTCAGTTTTAAAGTAGCAGGAAGCTAAGAAAGAGTACTGATACCATCTTTTCAGTCAAGCAAGTAGATGGAGAACCTCTCTGGAGTTACATGAGTCACTTCAAGATGGCCATGATGGAAGTCCGCAACTTAGACCACTTGATCGTAATATCAACCCTCAAAAAAGGGTTAAAAACCAATGGTTTCTACTTCTCCCCCACAAAGAAGTTTCCTTAAGACTTCTCTGAGCTTCTCACCAGTGCTGATAAGTACATCGACGATGAGGAGAGCATGGCAGAGAAATGAAAGGAAAGGATGGAGCAAAAAAGGAAAGGGAGGACCACCCACAACCCCAGCCAAAGAAACAGAAGCTCGATGGGAGGCCTCCTCATCAATCTCAAAGCCCTTGAAGCCTTGAAGACTTCACACCTCTAAATACTTCTTGGAGACAAATCCTTATGAAAATAAAGAACCACAACATCCTTCGATGGCCTAGGAAGATGAATGAGTAGTCTCAGTCTCGATGTAAGTGATTGAAGTATTACCACTTCCATCAAGACTACAGCCATGACACAAAGGACTGCTACTAGCTCAAGAGAGAAATAGAAGCTCTCATCTGGGTGGGCTATCTGTAAAATTTCATCAACCACTCAAAGAATGCCGAAACTTTTGGTCACAAACCTCAACCTGTGTCTGAACTTCCAGTTGACAACCAACTCATCGTCGGGGTCATTCACACTATCATGGGAGGACCCACAACTAGAGGCAAGAGTTCATATGCGAAGAAGGCCTATGCTCGTGCAGCCCGAGCAAGGGTCCCTGCACTAAAGAAGCTAAGGTTAGACGAAGTCATCTTCTTCTTGAACGCTGATGCTAAAGGTGCCCAAACTCTCCATAATGATGCTGTAATTATTTCTATGGCCATTACAAATTATGATGTAAAAAAAAATTTAGTAGATAATAGAAGCTCTATAGACATCTTATTTTATGATACTTTCTATAAAATGAATCTGCCTGTGGAATGGCTCCAAAAGATCAATTCTCCCTTAGTTTCTTGAGTGACATTGTCTCTGTCAAAGGCATGGTAACCTTGCTATAACCATAAGATAAGCTCGAGGCAAGCCACAGTCATACTTGACTTTCTGATAGTCAAGATAGTCTCAGCATATATGACAATCTTGGAAAGGCCTTGCCTGAATGCCCTCCGGGCCATTATCTCCACCTACCATCTGGTAGTGAAGTTCTCTACCACCCAGGGCATAGGGGAGCTTCGAGGTGACCAAGTCCTAACCAGACATTGCTATGCCGCTTCCTTGAAGAGTAGGAAGCCTAGAGAAGCCATGCCAATTGAAAGCTTCGATGAAGAAAAATGATCATGTGGGAAGCCAGCCAAGTAGCTCATCTCGATCCCCCTATATGAGTTCGACCCAACCAGGATAATCCAAGTTGGATCGGTGCAGGACAAAGCCTCCTGAGTCAAGCTGTTGGACTTTCTGCAAGCCAATACTGACATCTTCGATGGTCGGCTAAGGACATGCCTGAAGTCGATCCGAAGGTCATGGTGCACTGTATGCATGTTAAATCACTATATTGATAGTGTGATAGAAGAAACAGAACTTTGCCCCTAAGCACCAATAAGCCATCAAGTAAGAGGTGGATAAGCTCTTTATAGCTAGTGTCATCCACAAGATGGACTATCTCGAGTGGCTGGCAAACGTCATCCTCATCAAAAAAGCAAACAGCAAATGGCAGGCATGTATAGACTTTACTGGTCTAAATAAAGCTTATCTAAATGATAGCTTTTCTGTACCTAGGATAGACTAGCTCATTGATGCCATCGGGGCACTAGATGCTCAGCTTTATGGATATTTTCTCTGAATATAACCAAATCTGGATGGTGCCTAAGGATAAGTAGAAGACGTCCTTCATTATAGATCAAGGGCTGCACTCCTACAAAATCATATCCTTCGATTTGAAAAATACGGGAGCCACCTACCATCATCTTGTCAACATGATCTTCAAGGATCAAATCGATTATAATATGGAGGTCTACATGGAGGATATGCTAATAAAAAGCTACCAAGAGGAGCAGCATGTGACAGACTTCGAGGAGATATTTCAAATCTTGAGGAAGTACTGTATGAGGCTCAATCTAAGTAAATACGCTTTTGGGATAGCCTCGAGAAAGTTTCTTAGCTTCATAGTCATCCACCAAGGAATCAATGCAAACTTGAAGAAGATAAAATCCATCATGGAGATGACACCGTCGAGGACTTGGAAGGAGGTACAGTGCCTCATAGAGCATGTGGTACTTGTTACGAAGGTCTATAGCCCAATCGGTAGAGAAGTATCCACCATTCTTTAAGGTCCTAAAATAGATCAAGAACTTCCAATAGATAATCGAGTGCCAGGTCACCTTCAATCAACTTCGAAGGTATCTTGCCTTGGCTCTGCTCCACATCTGAGCCTCTATTGGGGAGGTGTTAGATCTATACCTCATGATCTCCCCTACGGTAGTAAGCTCGATCTTCATCCGTAAGGAACAGGGAGTGCAAAAGCCTGTCTACTATACCAGTAGTATTATGGGATGCGGTGACCAAAATTCCCAATGTAGAGAAGATTGTCTACATCTTGGTGCTCTCAGCATGAAGTCTTCGATTCTACTTCCAAGTGCACCACATCACCATACTGACAAATCAACCCTGAGGCAAACCTTGCAATAGTTCGACGCCTTAAGAAGATTGACCAAGGGGGCCATGAAACTCGGAGAGTTCGATATTCATTACCCATCCATCAAGGCCCAAATTTTGATAGATTTTTTTATGGAATACACCTTTTTAGAGGAGATCGAGCCCTCACCAGAACTTCTACCTCGATGCTTGTAGTCTCATGGACACTGCACGTCAACAAATCATCCAATGCTGGAGGCACCAAACCTAAATTGATTCTTTCCAGTCCTAACGACATTATAGTAGAGCAAGCTCTCCGCTTCAGCTTCAAGACCTCCAATAATGAAGCAGAGTATGAGGCACTCCTGACGGGACTAAGGCTCACTCGAGAGCTCAAAGTTCGGCATCTCCGAGTCTTTAGTGACTCCCAACTGGTGGTTGGCCAGGTTTGGAGAGAATACGAGGCTAAAGCACCCTCTATAGAAAGTATCTATAGAAGGTACAAAAAATTATCGCTTATTTTCATAAATTTGAGATTTTATAGATACTCAGGTCAACAAATGCTTGGATGGACCTACTGTCGAAGTTGGTGATTTTGGAGTGCACCGACATCCAGAAAACAACCTACTTAGAGCCCTTGATAAATCTAGTATCAAAGAGCCAACCCAAATATTATAGGTGGACTACGAACCTAGCTAGATGGATCCATTGATCTGAAACTTATAGGATGGGTCACTTCCAGAACATCGCGCCAAAGCCCAAAGAGTTCAATTCCAATCCTCACGATACATGATGCATGAGGGAAAAATCTACAAGCGATCCCTCTCCATGCCTCTCCTTCACCACCTTTGACCCTTCGAAGTTGAATATGCCCTACGTGAGGTCCATAAAGGCATCTGTCGTAATTACTTGTGGGGTAGAGCCTTAGTATATAAGATCCTGCAGTAGGACTACCACTAGCTTAGCATTCGCAAGGATGCAACTGAGTTCATAAGGCACTGCGACCAGTGCCAATGACACTCACATATTCAACATCTGCCAGCAACATCTCTTTCTCCGATTAGCTCTCCTTTGCTATTCGCTCAATAAGAGGTGGACATCTTAGGCCCTTTTCCACCAACCACTAGACAAAAAAATTTCTTATCGCAGCAATCGACTACTTCATCAAGTGGGTCGAGGCCAGCTACTCGCTTGAATTACTAAAAAGAATGCTCGTGACTTCATCTAGAAGAGTATTATCTATTGCTTTGGCCTATCTCAAATAATCATAACCGACAATGACTGACAGTTTGACAATACCTCTTTCTGAAAGTTCAACCATGAACTCCACATCAACCATTGCTTCACCTCCATCAGACATTCGCAAACAAATGGAGAAGTCGAAGTAACCAACCAGATCATTCTTCAAGACTTGAAGATTCAATTGGACAAGGCTAAATGACTCTGGCTAGATGAACTACATAGCATTCTCTGAGCCTACCACACCACACACCAGCTCTTAATGGACGAGATGCGGTTTAACTTCACCTTCAAGATCGAGGCAGTCATCCTAGTGGAAATAGGCCTACCCTCTAATGGTGGAAGAATCCAAGCACCGAGGAAGAGCAAGCCCATATCGACTGAAGAACCTCGAGAAAGTTGTGGATGGGCAAATACACCTCAAGCTAGGCTACCATACCTATCTTTTTCAAACTTCAAAAGTCGTGAAGTATATTGACTCAAGCATGAGCACCCCTCAAAATCCAAAGCAAGGGACAACCAAGTCTCTGAAGTTTCCCACCTGTAGCAGCCTTAGAAAAGTGAAAGAGTCCACTCAAACCTTCGGTTGCCAAAGCCACAGCAAATGTAGCAATACCTTTTACTTCCTTCACCCAAGATAAAAGATACCTTGGCCTCAGAAGTAGGGGGCAATTGATATATCCAGGGATAACCAATCCACCATGGCACTAGCAACCCAATGGCAATCCGACATGTGTCCATGTTGAAAGGTACCAAAATGATCACCAAGCCACTACCACCTGGACTTTTGCAACTATGCTGAAAAGGTTTCGGGGTCTTCTATTCGCTAAGTGACAAAACTGCCAGCCACTTCCCAGCTCTGCTCCTCCACTTAATGAGATCCATAATCCTAGTAAATCTCGAAACATATGAAGCCATTATCCTCTAACAACTAGAGCACGTCTCCATGACTCTCGAGGGAGAAATGGCACACGTTCCCTTAGGTGGGAGGTATCCATCTTCACCTATAAAATCTAAACCCCTCGAAATGCTCCAAATAAGTGAAAACTTACTTCGTATACCCTCTCCCAAAGACCAACTCCAAATAAACTAGCTCTATCTTCTCAACAAAGCTCTGAGCAACTCTAATCTCTATAGAGAACATCACCTCTCATGAGACATCTGCTAAACTCTGACTCTCTATCTCATTATCTCAATCCGCTCCACTTCATACTCATCTTCACCATTAAAATCCCCTCTAAGAACTTAGATATTTTTTTGTTTGCTTCCGTGGAAGACTGATTTAGGCATCGGAGGATCCATCACCGAGGAACCCCCCCTCCCCCCTTCCAGCATAAGGCTTTTCTATATTTGACGATTTTGCAGGATTTGTTGTGAGGGATTGACCATAGATCCAAAGCCAAAATCCGATCTGAAGATCTCGACCAACCAACCTACTACTATCTCTCTCTCTCTGCATATCGACTCCAGCTCATCGGTCTGAGTAAGATTGACTACCCAGAAGCAACACCATCTATCTATCTATATACCCTTTTTGGAGAATAAGATAACAGTTGTTTTTAGGGCTGCCATCGAAGAATATAATAAAATTATCTGCTCGCCCCTATTCACTCAATGACAACAGTGGGCCTGCCAAGAAAAGATGTTGCGCCATGTGGAAGTGCAAAGCAGGTACCTAGGCTGTCATAGTGAAAAGCTAGCCCAAGTGGCCTAAAGACCTTGATAAAAATATGGACCTGGGCTCAACTTCTAAATCACTGGTCCAAATTTCTATGGCATAAATTATTTGGGTTAGTTCAATAGTTTTGGATTTAAATGACCCATATTTTTCTAGTTTGTGTCCCAACCTATTAATGAGATTAAAACTCCATCATCATAATTAGGATCAACAAGATCCTTGTTAATGTCCATCTCAATACATACTGAATTTTTCACCGATTTAGCTAGATTTCTTAATCATGGATGACAATGATAATGTTGGATATCACATTTGGCTTTGTCAATCTTGATTTCTCCTGAATATGTTATCTCAACTATTTAAAAAATTTTCTCCAACTCTTTTACATGTTTTAAAACCTTGCTTATTACCTTTTCTTTCCTTTTGTTTGCTTTGGTTTATTATTCCAATGGTGGATGTCGGTGGAAGCAGCAAAGCTAGTGTTAGTTGGTGAAGGGATGGCTTCGAAGACTTGCACCAGCCTGGATAGGGGTTTCGGCTGCAAGGATGCCACCGGTGTTGATGGCATGGCAGGAGGTATTTTGACAGGTTGGGCACATTGATTAGAGAGCTGGAAGGGGTTAAATTGGATGCCATTGTATAGCCCATATGGAACTAAATACAATCCCATATGAGTGCTCATATATGTTGGTGGAGATAGGGATGACAACAAGTTAGTATTAGCTATCCATACCCTATCCATCAGAAAAAATCTAAATCCATATCTGCCCCATACTCATCTCGGGTTGGATCGAGTCGGACTCCAAGAATGGGTTGGGTCAGATTGGATATCTGAAATTTTTCTTCAACTCAATCTCTCATTTCACCCTTCTCCATGCTCCATCTCCCTGCCACCCCACCACTACCCACCGCCCCATCCCCAAACCCTATAAAATATCATACTTCCATCAAGATTAAGCTCTCAAAACCTCAAGGGACCAACTCACACTGCTGCAACTCGCACAAAACCCATATGCTTGAGATAAAACCCCAACCAAAACCTAAGAAACCCATTCCATCTCTCTCAAATGTCCTCCTTCCCCACGGGTGTATGAAAAAAAAAAAGGAAATGAAAAGAAAAAAAGACAAAGGAGAAAATATATCAATATATGCGAGGAAAGGTCTTACCTTTCAATTTTTTCCATCTTTCTCTTTTTTCCATTTCCTATGTTTTTCTCCTATTTTTACTCTAATTTTTCCATCCTCGGTAGTTTCAATCAGGATAGGGAAGCTTAGACAATGGCTAGGATTTTGTCGAAACTATAGCTTCTCCCTCTCCCGAGATATCCATCTTAAACTCCATTCTTTACTGTCAGCACCCTCCTCATCCACCATCAGGTCCCTGCCGGTACCAACAAGCTTTTGTCGGTGTCTTCGCTTCCTCTCCGCGCCAGCATCCTCCTCAACTACCATCAAGGCCCCATCGGATCGCCGTTAGGGGTGGAGGGAAGTGGGGACTTGTCGGCCATTGGGCTGCCACAGTACCGCTTGGGTGTCAGGATGGCCAGGTGGGGGTGGGGAGAGTAAAGACCTGGATCGGATTTTGGATTTTATGTAAGAGAGCGAGATATATATATATTGTTAAGTTTTATTTAAACAAGAAAGAGAGATTATCATAGTAGGGCATATCATTATCCGTATCTGATTTGAACCTACTTCAGATATTTTTTTTAAAACCCATACATATCCTACCTTTTAATTTGGTTGGATAAAAACCATCTTATTCGAGTCGGGTCAGATAGGTACTCATCGGATCGAAAAAAATTATTATCCCTGATAGGAGAGGAAAAAAAAGATCCATTGAAATTTTTTTCTTCCTATGAAATTCAGAATACGGAGGTGTTGGGATGATATGGTAATGTTTGAATAAGATATCCAATGCATGAATCCAATCCAATAGGAAATTAAGCCCAATCTTACTGGATTACTCAAACAAACTCCTAATGTAAAGGAGGCATAAAGCTACCTAGCTTTTATCAACTGAATGGAAATAGATAAAAGGAAACAAGGACAGTGGAACGTGCAAGTGACTGCTCAGATACGGGTACCTGCAATGCAGAAAATAAACAAATTAATGAAAACATGACAGCTCTGAGACTGCACAGAGTTATAAAGTTATCCAAGACCCCAACAATAGAACCCTTAAAACAGCAGATAATTCTTCTAGCGTTCCATTGGTTTCTTCTCCAAGGTGTGCAAGAGAATGCTTAAAACTTGGCTGTAAGTCAGTAAGGCATATTTGGGATAATGAGCAGACCTTTGAAAGGCAATGATAAAGATTGAATACCACCAAATTAAGCATCAACCGAGGTTCTGTTTATCTCCTTGATGTTGGCCTAAACTTTGGTGTATGCCAAAATGATTGGAAATCATAGTGCACCAAGAAGGATCCAACTATAGTGGGAGCAGATGTTTGAGGCGAATTGCATCTTTAGATCCATAGTGTGTGACCTACTGCCCATGGGTGACCCCATGATTGTTACAATCGCCAATGATTAATATTTTCTGTAATTTTTTTTTTCTTTTATGATTAGTGTATTTTTTTATAATGCTTAAGCTATGCACTAGCTAAGACACTGTCATTATATATTTAGATTTATTTTAAAAAAAAAGAGTTCAAACAATATTATTGATGCTTCCTTGAGATGGTTTCAATGGGAAGGTGATTCTGAGACTTCAGTCACCCCTTCACGCGAATAGGTGTTGTTTTTCTTTGCTTTGTTATTTTGTGCTTTGGGGTTTATGTTGAGCTGTGTTTATTATCTATCAATTGCAATGTCCCGTTGAAATGACCTTTAATTTCATTGCTTCTCTTGTTATTCTCTCTTGTACCTTGGTTCTCTCTAAAATCTTCTTGCTCCATGTTCATACAATTTTTGAAATAGAAGTCAGATAAGATTTTCCATCCTTCTCCGTTGAAAACAAAGACGACGACGACAACAACAGCCCCCAGCTTCTTAAGTACTCCTGCCAGATTGAATGCAGGTCTGCATTAGCCGTAACATGTGACTTATCTTTCTCAAGGACAATGAGTGCAGCTTTATACTTCTTTGGATTTTACCGTGGTGCTCTAAAAAATATTTTAATATTTTTATTTTTTATCTATTGTTGATTATCTGATTAAATATGGATCATTCAAATTTTTTAATTACATAAATATTTATGTACATAATTAATATAATAAATATTTTAAAATTTAAGATTATTTATTTTATTTTTTTCAAAAATTCTTCTCTTTCTTTTTCATTGGCCATCAAGGGGGATGTGGGCGCTGATGTCCCGGGTGGTTGGGGTGGGCGAGCACGAAGGAGCTGCAAGCTCTAGGGGGCGGCGGCGGTGCCGTGGAAAAGCCGTAGGCCGTCGAGGGATGGGGGCATAGAAAAGCGGTTGGCATGGAGAAGCCACGGGCTGCAGGGAGAGGAGCACAGAGCAACAGCTGGCCACGGGGGCAGGGGCATGCGGAGAAGCTGTCGACTGTGGGGGTGGGAATGGGGTGCGGAGAAGATGCCGGCCATGGGGGCAGGGGCTGAAGGAGCAGTCGGCCACGGGGTGGGGGATGTGGAGAAGCTGGCAGCCATGGGGGTGGGGGTGTGGAGAAGTTGTCGGGCCATTGCGGGAGGGGGGATGGGGGGGAGGATGGTGGCACAAAGAAGCGGCCAGCCACCTAGGGAGTGGAGTGCGAGGAGGGATGGAAGAGGATAGAGGAACCACGCCGCCAAAGGGGAGGTGCGTGTTTGGTGGTGGCACAGGGAAGGGGGAAGAGGACGGAGGAGCCGCACCGGTCGAGGGGGTGTTAGGGGATGGTGTGCAGGGAGAAGGCATAGACAGAGAGATGAAGAAGAAAAAAAAATAAAAAAATTATTATTTTTAAAAATAAAATATATAAAAATGATTATATATAATATCTTGAATATCTTTTGTTGCGGCCAATCCTCTATCGCCGGTGAAGAGCACTTGTAAGACAAAATCCTCACAGACCGGAGTTATATCCGGCGGGACCCTCTGATGCTTAAGTCAGAGAGGAGGTTGGTGAACAGCAGATAAGAATGTTTAGAGCGACAGAGTCTTAGCGCAGAATTGTCTTACCCGTGCTGTTCGTTTATCTTCTTTTTACAAATAATTCTGATGTAACCATCGAATAAGTGTCCTGCTTTTTATGGTGCTAAATTATCGGACCATAATCGTGGAGTTAATAGGCTGTTTATTTTCATTAATGACTGTGACACGTAGTCAGTAATCATTCATAACGGTTAGAGTATGTTGAGTAGATACGCCGACTATATGTCAGTAATACTGATAAGTCGGTAGTAGATCCGAATGAGCATCGGTTGGTAACTCTGATATACCTTTGGTCTTCGGTCGGGAGTTAACCAAATTATTAGTTGATGGTTGATAGTCGCCGACTGTCGGTCAATTCACCGATCATAAGTTAGCATAATGTGTTCATGCGGCCAATGTAGAGTCGGAATCGAAGATTGATTAACTTGTCCTAACATCTTTCGTAATAAAATAATATAAAAATACCATAGTAAAATCCTATTTCTTTACATATGGTTCTTGTAAAATAGATGATAATTTACCGTCACGGTAGCTGCTTGTTTTGTGGAAGAAAAAAAATGTAGCTTGTTAGATGTGTTACCCTGTTAAAATAAGCTACGAATTGTTCATTTGTTTAGAATAAAAGTTTTAAGTAGGAAGTCCAAACGGTTAGGCAATCATCCGAAAATAATTTATTCGTACTGTGACATGGGTGTGAACCTTTAAGCACTCAGTCTATTCAA
>NC_025998.2:29738037-29872035 GCF_000442705.2 Elaeis guineensis | reverse complement strand
ATTTCATTCGAGCTTTCAATAGGTGTAGTTTGACCTATTGAAAAGTGAAGGTCGGTTTGTAGACTGTCCCTCGACAGTGAAGCACCAACTTGAGTATCATAGATCTTTAGCTCTTTGATGGTTAAATCAAAAAAAGAGCTAAAGCATCGAGCTCTGAAATCACTTGTTGTCCAGCTATGCAACCCAAGAGAGGGGAGGTAAATTAAATTTTTGAAATTTTAAAGTTAATTTAGAACCACAAGGATTAAGTAATACTAAGCAAGGTATATGTAGTGAGTGATTTAAGCAAGGTGTAGCAATAAGATGTAAGAATGCAAGAAAGTAAATAAATTTAGGAAGAGAGCAAGTAAGCACGTCATAAACAATCAAGATTTATAGTGGTTCGGTGACAACCTTACACCTACATCCACTCTCCAAGCTCCTACTTGAGAATTCAAATCCACTAAACCGTATTCCACAAGAATACAATATTGGTATCTCCGACTCTAGCTATCTCAAGCTAGAATACTTATTTTTCGGGTACAAGTCAATCCAATACAATCCGATTCAAGGTTCGGACCAATCTTTTTAAGTTTTAAAATCTTTTCAAAATTAAAAAAATAAGATAAAACAGAGTATGTGAGTTAATCACACAAAAATATAAATTTAGCTCTTTTAATGTGCAAATAAAACTTTAAATATACTTTACACAATATGAAGGAAGCTTTTCTAATTTTTTTCAAGATAGTTGAAGACTTGAATGAGCTCTTGAGGGATTGGTGAACTTGAATTGAAAGCTTCTTTTGCTTGAAGAGGATTTTTTGCTTAAGGCTGAAATGAATGCTTGAAAAATCTTACTTTTTTCTTCCTTTAGTGCCTATTTATCTTCAATGAATGCTAGAGATAAATCTGTACTGAAAATAGAGCCATTGAAGATTATTAAAAGAGCATTAAATACTGTCAAAAAGAGCTGAAAACTAGCCATTATGGAAGTTTCCGTCACGGGGGGTCGACTCATGGGGTCGACCTTTGTGGTACAGAACAGAAACTGACTGTTCTGCAATTTTGGCTTGCATAGCAACAGAGGTCGACTCATGAGGTCGTCCCCTTTGGGTGTGTCAGTCAGAAATGACATGCCGTTCAGCCCCTTTTGACAGGAATCGACCTAAGGGGTCGATCCAATTCTTTAAACTTGAATTTCTCTCAATATATCCATCCAAAAAGTATAAAATTGCCTCCAATAGATCACAAATCTTTCGTTCTTACTCTTGAGGCTTTCAAATCAGAACTTGATAAAATTATGATTTTACTTCTGAAATATAATAAATCTTTTTTCAAGCCAAAATTATTAGTAATCTTTTCAAATATTTTGTAATCATCAAAAATAATTCAAGGAGCAACAACCATCCATAGGAGTCTACGATGACACCATCAATCTTTATGACCATCTAGAGGCTTCAAGGTCCTCATGATGCTACAAAGGTCCTTGGATGAGTTGTTGTGCAAGTCCTTTCCTGTCACTCTTCAAGATGTTGCCCAAGCCTAGTACACCAGGCTTCAACCAAACTCCATCCATTCTTTTGAGAAATTCAACCAACAATTCGCTGCTCAGTTTTAAAGTAGCAGGAAGCCAAGAAAGAGTACTGATACCATCTTTTCAATCAAGCAAGTAGATGGAGAACCTCTCTGGAGTTACATGAGTCACTTCAAGATGGCCATGATGGAAGTATGCAACTTAGACCACTTAGTCGTAATATCAACCCTCAAAAAAGGGTTAGAAACCAATGGTTTCTACTTCTCCCCTGCAAAGAAGTTTCCTTAAGACTTCTCTGAGCTTCTCACCGATGCTGATAAGTACATCGACGATGAGGAGAGCATGGCAGAGAAATGAAAGGAAAGGATGGAGCAAAAAATGAAAGGGAGGACCATCCAGAACCCCAGCCAAAGAAACAGAAGCTCGATGGGAGGCCTCCTCATCAATCTCAAAGCCCTTGAAGACTTGAAGACTTCACACCTCTGAATACTTCTTGGAGACAAATCCTTATGAAAATAAAGAACCACAACATCCTTCGATGGCCTAGGAAGATGAATGAGTAGTCTCAGTCTCGATGTAAGTGATTGAAGTATTACCACTTTCATCAAGACCACAGTCATGACACAAAGGACTGCTACTAGCTCAAGAGAGAAATAGAAGCCCTCATCTAGGTGGGCTATCTGTAAAATTTCATCAACCACTCAAAGAATGTCGAGGCTTTCGGTCACAAACCTCAATCTATGTCTGAACTTCCAGTTGACAACCAACTCATCATCAGGGTCATTCACACTATCATGGGAGGACCCACAACTAGAGGCAAGAGTTCATATGCGAAGAAGGCCTATGCTTATGCAGCCCAAGCAAGGGCCCTGCACCAAAGAAGCTAAGGTCGAACGAAGTCATTTTCTTCTTGAAAGCTGATGCTAAAGGTGCCCAAACTCTCCATAATGATACTGTAATTGTTTCTATGGCCATTACAAATTATGATGTAAAAAAAATTTTAGTAGATAATAGAAGCTCTACAGACATCTTATTTTATGATACTTTCTATAAAATGAATCTGCCTGTGGAATGGCTCCAAAAGATCAATTCTCCCTTAGTTTCTTGAGTGACATTGTCTCTGTCAAAGGCATGGTAACCTTGCTGTAACCACAAGACAAGCTCGAGGCAAGCCACAGTCATACTCGACTTTCTGATAGTAAAGATAGTCTCAGCATATATTACAATCTTGGAAAGGCCTTGCCTGAATGCCCTCCGGGCCATTGTCTCCACCTACCATCTGGTAGTGAAGTTCTCTACCACCCAGGGCATAGGGGAGCTTCAAGGTGATCAAGTCCTGACCAGACATTGCTATGCTGCTTCCTTGAAGAGTAGGAAGCCTAGAGAAGCCATGCCAATTGAAAGCTTCGATGAAAAAAAATGATCATGTAGGAAGCCAGCCAAGTAGCTCATCTCGATCCCCCTATGTGAGTTCGACCCAACCAGGATGATCCAAGTTGGATCGGTGCAGGACAAAGCCTCCTGAGTCAAGCTGTTGGACTTCCTGCAAGCCAACACTGACATCTTCGATGGTCGGCTAAGGACATGCCTGAAGTCGATCCGAAGGTCATGGTGCACTGTATGCATGTTAAATCACTACATTGATAGTGTGATAGAAGAAACAGAACTTTGCCCCTAAGCACCAATAAGCCATCAAGTAAGAGGTGGACAAGCTCTTTATAGCTAGTGTCATCCACGAGATGGACTATCTCGAGTAGCTGGCAAACATCATCCTCATCAAAAAAGCAAACAGCAAATGGCAGGCATGTATAGACTTTACTGATCTAAATAAAGCTTATCTAAATGATAGCTTTTCTGTACCTAGGATAGACTAGCTCATTAATGCCATCGGGGCACTAGATGCTTAGCTTTATGGATATTTTCTCTGGATATAACCAAATCTGGATGGTGCCTAAGGATAAGCAAAAGACGTCCTTCATTATAGATCAAGGGCTGCACTCTTACAAAATCATGTCCTTCGATTTGAAAAATATGGGAGCCACCTGCCATCATCTTGTCAACATGGTCTTCAAGGATCAAATCGATTATAATATGGAGGTCTACATGGAGGATATGCTAATAAAAAGCTACCAAGAGGAGCACATGTGACAGACTTCGAGGAGATATTTCAAATCTTGAGGAAGTACCGTATGAGGCTCAATCTAAGTAAATACGCTTTTGGGATAGCCTCAAGAAAGTTCCTTAGCTTCATAGTCATCCACCAAGGAATCAATGCAAACTTGAAGAAGATAAAATCCATCATGGAGATGACACCGTCGAGGACTTGGAAGGAGGTACAGTGCCTCATAGAGCATGTGGTACTTGCGTTAAGAAGGTCTATAGCCCAATCAGTAGAGAAGTATCCACCATTCTTTAAGGCCCTAAAATAGATCAAGAACTTCCAATAGATAATCGAGTGCCAGGTCACCTTCAATCAACTTCGAAGGTATCTTGCCTTGGCTCTGCTCCACATCTGAGCCTCTACTGGGGAGGTGTTAGATCTATACCTCACGATCTCCCCTATGGTAGTAAGCTTGACCCTCATCCGTAAGGAACAGGGAGTGCAAAAGCCTGTCTACTATACCAGTAGTATTGTGGGATGTGGTGACCAAAAATCTCAATATGGAGAAGATTGTCTACATCTTGGTGCTCTCAGCATGAAGTCTCCGATCCTACTTCTAAGTACACCACATCACCATACTGACAGATCAACCCTGAGACAAACCTTGCAATAGTTCGATGCCTTAAGAAGATTGACCAAGGGGGCCATGAAACTCGGAGAGTTCAATATTCATTACCCATCCATCAAGGCCCAAATTTTGATAGATTTTTTTATGGAATACACCCTTTTAGAGGAGATCGAGCCCTCACCAGAACTTCTACCTCGATGCTTGTAGTCTCATGGACACTGCACGTCAACAAATCATCCAATGCTGGAGGCACCAAACCTAAATTGATTCTTTCCAATCCTAACGGCATTATAGTAGAGCAAGCTCTCCGCTTCAGCTTCAAGACCTCCAATAATGAAGCAGAGTACGAGGCACTCCTGACGGGACTAAGACTCACTCGAGAGCTTAAAGTTTGGCATCTCCGAGTCTTTAGTGACTCCCAACTGGTGGTTGGCCAGGTTTGGAGAGAATACGAGGCTAAAGCACCCTCTATAGAAAGTATCTATAAAGGTACAAGAAATTATCCCTTATTTTCATAAATTTGAGATTTTATAGATACTCAGGTCAACAAATGCTTGGATGGACCTACTCTCGAAGTTGGTGATTTTGGAGTGCACCGACATCCACAAAACAACCTACTTAGAGCCCTTGATAAATCTAGTATCAAAGAGCCAACCCAAATATTATAGGTGGACTACGAACCTAGCTAGATGGATCCATTGATCCGAAACTTATAGGATGGGTCACTTCCAGAACATCGCACCAAAGCCCAAAGAGTTCCATTCCAATCCTCACGATACATGATGCATGAGGGAAAATCTACAAGCGATCCCTCTCCATGCCTCTCCTTTGCCACCTTTGACCCTTCGAAGTTGAATATGCCCTACGTGAGGTCCATAAAGGCATCTGTCGTAATTACTTGTGGGGTAGAGCCTTAGTATATAAGATCCTGCAGCAGGACTACCACTAGCTGAGCATCCGCAAGGATGCAACTGAGTTCATAAAGCACTGCGACCAGTGCCAATGGCACTCACATATTCAACATCTGCCAGCAACATCTCTTTCTCCGATTAGCTCTCCTTTGCTGTTCACTCAATGAGAGGTGGACATCTTAGGCTCTTTTTCACCAGCCACTGGATAAAGAAATTTCTTATCGCAGCAATCGACTACTTCATCAAGTGGGTCGAGGCCAGCTACTCGCTTGAATTACTAAAAAGAATGCTCGTGACTTCATCTAGAAGAGTATTATCTATTGCTTTGGCCTATCTCAAATAATCATAACCGACAATGGCTGACAGTTTGACAATACCTCTTTCTGAAAGTTTAGCCATGAACTCCACATCAACCATTGCTTCACCTCCATCAAACATCCGCAAACAAATGGAGAAGTCGAAGTAACCAACCAGATCATTCTTCAAGACTTGAAGATCCAATTGGACAAGGCTAAATGACTCTGGATAGATGAACTACATAGCATTCTCTGAGCCTACCACACCACACACCAGCTCTTAATGGACGAGATGCGGTTTAACTTCACCTTCAAGATCGAGGCAGTCATCCTAGTGGAAATAGGCCTACCCTCAAATGGTGGAAGAATCCAAGCATCGAGGAAGAGCAAGCCCATATCGACTGAAGAACCTCGAGAAAGCTGTGGATGAGCAAATACACCTCAAGCCAGGCTACCATACCTATCTTTTTCAAACTTCAAAAGTCGTGAAGTATATTGTCTCAAGCATGAGCACCCCTCAAAATCCAAAGCAAGGGACAGCCAAGTCTCTGAAGTTTCCCACCTGTAGCAGCCTTAGAAAAGTGAAAGAGCCCACTCGAACCTTCGGTTGCCAAAGCCACAGCAAATGCAGCAATACCTTTTACTTCCTTCACCCAAGATAAAAGATACCTTGGCCTCAGAAGTAGGGGGCAATTGATATATCCAGGGATAACCAATCCACCATGGCACTAGCAACCCAATGGCAATCCGACATGTGTCCATGTTGAAAGGTACCGAAATGATCACCAAGCCACTACCACCTGGACTTTTGCAACTATGCTGAAAAGGTTTCGGGGTCTTCTATTCGCTAAGTGACAAAACTGCCAGCCGCTTCCCAGCTCCGCTCCTCCACTTAATGAGATCCATAATCCTAATAAATCTCAAAACATATGAAGCCATTATCCTCTAACAACCAGAGCACGTCTCCATGACTCTCGAGGGAGAAATGGCACACGTTCCCTTAGGTGGGAGGTATCCATCTCTACCTATAAAATCTAAACCCCTCGGAATGCTCCAGATAAGTGAAAACTTACTTCGTATACCCTCTCCCAAAGACCAACTTCAGATGAACTGGATTTATCTCCTCAACAAAGCTCTGAGCAACTCTAATCTCCATAGAGAACATCACCTCCCATGAGACATCCGCTAAACTCTGGCTCTCTATCTCATTATCTCAATCCGCTCCACTTCATACTCATCTTCACCATTAAAATCCCCTCTAAGAACTTAGACATTTTTTTGTTTGCTTCCATGGAAGACTGATTTAGGCATCGGAGGATCCATCATCGAGGAACCCCCCCCCTCCCCCCTTCCAGCATAAGGCTTTTCTATCTTTGGCGATTTTGCAAGATTTATTGTGAGGGATTGACCATAGACCCAGAGTCAAAATCTGATCTGAAGATCTCGACCAACCAACCTACTACTATCTCTCTCTCTGCATATCGACTCCAGCTCATCGGTCCGAGTAAGATTGACTACCCAGAAGCAACACCATCTATCTATCTATATACCCTTTTTGGAGAATAAGATAACAGTTGTTTGTAGGGCTGCCATCGAAGAATATAATAAAATTATCTGCTCGCCCTATTTCACTCAATGACAATAGTGGGCCTGCCAAGAAAAGATGTTGCGCCATGTGGACGTGCAAAGCAGGTACCTAGGCTGTCATAGTGAAAAGCTGGCCCAAGTGGCCTAAAGACCTTGATAAAAATATGGACCTGGGCTCAACTTCTAAATCACTGGTCCAAATTTCTATGGCATAAATTATTTGGGTTAGTTCAATAGTTTTGGATTTAAATGACCCATATTTTTCTAGTTTGTGTCCCAACCTATTAATGAGATTAAAACTCCATCATCATAATTAGGATCAACAAGATCCTTGTTAATGTCCATCTCAATACATACTGAATTTTTCACCGATTTAGCTAGATTTCTTAATCATGGATGACAATGATAATGTTGGATATGACATTTGGCTTTGTCAATCTTGATTTCTCCTGAATATGTTATCTCAACTATTTAAAAAATTTTCTCCAACTCTTTTACATGTTTTAAAACCTTGCTTATTACCTTTTCTTTCCTTTTCTTTGCTTTGGTTTATTATTCCAATGGTGGATGTCGGTGGAAGCAGCAAAGCTAGTGTTAGTTGGTGAAGGGATGGCTTCGAAGACTTGCACCAGCCTGGATAGGGGTTCCGGCTGCAAGGATGCCACCGGTGTTGATGGCATGGCAGGAGGTATTTTGACAGGTTGGACACATTGATTAGAGAGCTGGAAGGGGTTAAATTGGATGCCATTGTATAGCTCATGTGGAACTAAATACAATCCCATATGAGTGCTCATATATGTTGGTGGAGATAGGGATGACAACAAGTTGGTATTAGTCAGGTGACCAATATCTATATCCTATCCATCAGAAAAAATCTAAATCCATATCTGCCCCATACTCATCTCGGGTTGGATCGGGTCGGACTCCAAGAATGGGTTGGATCAGATTGGATATATCTGAAATTTTTCTTCAACTCAATCTCTCATTTCACCCTTCTCCATGCTCTATCTTCCTGCCACCCCACCACTGCCCCATCCCCAAATCCGACAAAATATCATACTTCCACCAAGATTAAGCTCTCAAAACCTCAAGGGACCAACTCACACTGCTGCAACTCGCACAAAACCCATATGCTTGAGATAAAACCCCAACCAAAACCTAAGAAACCCATTCAAACTCTCTCAAGTGTCCTCCTTCCCCACAGGTGTATGAAAAAAAAAAAAGGGAAATGAAAAGAAAAAAAGGCAAAGGAGAAAATATATCAATAGATGCGAGGAAAGGTCTTACCTTTCGATTTTTTCCATCTTTCTCTTTTTTCCATTTCCTATGTTTTCCTCCTATTTTTACTCTGGTTTTTCCATCCTCGGTAGTTTCAATCATGATAGGGAAGCTAAGACACTGGCTAGGATTTTGTCAGAACTATAGCTTCTCCCTCCCCCGAGATATCCATCTTAAACTCCATTCTTTACTGTCAGCACCCTCCTCATCCACCATCAGATCCCTGCCAGTACCAACAAGCTTTTGCCGGTGTCTTCGCTTCCTCTCCGCGCCGACATCCTCCTCAACTACCATCAAGGCCCCATCGGATCACCGTTAGGGGTGGAGGGAAGTGGGGACTCGTCGGCCATTGGGCTGCCACAGTATCGCTTGGGTGTCAGGGTAGCCAGGTGGGGGTAGGGAGAGTAAAGACCTGGATCGGATTTTGGATTTTATGTAAGAGAGAGAGAGATATATATATATTGTTAAGTTTTATTTAAACAAGAAAGAGAGATTATCATAGTGAGGCATATCATTATCTGTACCTGATTTGAACCTACTTCAGATATTTTTTTTAAAACCCATACATATCCCATCTTTTAATTTGGTTGGATAAAAACCATCTTATTCGAGTCGGGTCAGATAGGTATTCATCGGATCGAAAAAAATTATTATCTCTAATAGGAGAGGAAAAAAAAGACCCATTGGAGTTTTTTTTCTTCCTATGGAATTCAGAATACGGAGGTGTTGGGATGATATGGTAATGTTTGAATAAGATATCCAATGCATGAATCCAATCCAATAGGAAATTAAGCCCAATCTTACTGGATTACTCAAACAAATTCCTAATGTAAAGGAGGCATAAAGCTACCTAGCTTTTATCAACTGAATGGAAATAGATAAAAGGAAACAAGGACAAAGTGGAACGTGCAAGTGACTGCTCAGATACGGGTACCTGCAAAGCAGAAAATAAACAAATTAATGAAAACATGACAGCTCTGAGACTGCACAGAGTTATAAAGTTATCCAAGACCCCAACAATAGAACCCTTAAAACAGCAGATAATTCTTCTAGCGTTCCATTGGTTTCTTCTCCAAGGTGTGCAAGAGAATGCTTAAAACTTGGCTGTCAGTCAGTAAGGCATATTTGGGATAATGAGCAGACCTTTGAAAGGCAATGATAAAGATTGAATACCACCAAATTAAGCATCAACCGAGGTTCTGTTTATCTCCTTGATGTTGGCCTAAACTTAATTTGGTGTATGCCAAAAGGATTGGAAATCATAGTGCACCAAGAAGGATCCAGCTATAGTGGGAGCAGATGTTTGAGGCGAATTGCATCTTTAGATCCATAGTGTGTGACCTACTGCCCATGGGTGACCCCATGATTGTTACAATCGCCAATGATTAATATTTTCTGTAATCTTTTTTTCTTTTATGATTAGTGTATTTTTTTATAATGCTTAAGCTATGCACTAGCTAAGACACTGTCATTATATATTTAGATTTATTTTAAAAAAAAAAGAGTTCAAACAATATTATTGATGCTCCCTTGAGATGGTTTCAATGGGAAGGTGATTCTGAGACTTCAGTCACCCCTTCACGCGAATAGGTGTTGTTTTTCTGCTTTGTTATTTTGTGCTTTGGGGTTTATGTTGAGCTGTGTTTATTATCTATCAATTGCAATGTCCCGTTGAAATGACCTTTAATTTCATTGCTTCTCTTGTTATTCTCTCTTGTACCTTGGTTCTCTCTAAAATCTTCTTGCTCCATGTTCATACAATTTTTGAAATAGAAGTCAGATAAGATTTTCCATCCTTCTCCAATGAAAACAAAGACGACGACGACGACAACAACCCCCAGCTTCTTAAGTACTCCTGCCAGATTGAATGCAGGTCTGCATTAGCCTTATCTTTCTCAAGGTTAATGAGTACAGCTTTATACTTCTTTGAGTTTTGCCGTAATGCTCTAAAAAATATTTTAATATTTTTATATTTTATCTATTGCTGGTCATCTGATTAAATATAAATCATTCAAATTTTTTCAGTTAAATAAAATATTTATGTACATAACTAATGCAATAAATATTTTAAAATTTAAAATTATTTTATTTTATTTTATTTTTAAAAAAATTCTTCTCTTTCTTCTTCACTGGCCATCAAGGGGGGATGCGGGCGCTGGTGTCTTCGGGTGGTTGGGGTGGGCGAGCACGAAGGAGCAGCAAGCTCTGAGGGGTGGCGGCGGTGCCGCGGAGAAGCCGTAGGTCGTCGGGGGATGGGGGCACAGAGAAGCGGTTGGCATGGAGAAGCTGCGGGCCGCAGGGAGAGGAGCACAGAGCAACTGCCGACCGCGGGAGCAGGGGCATGCGGAGAAGCTACCGGCTGTGGGGGTGGGAATGGGGTGCGGAGAAGATGTTGGCCGTGGGGGCAGGGGTGGAGGAGCGGCCAGCCACGGGGGTGGGGGATGCGGGGAAGCTGGCGACCACGGGGGTGGGGGTGTGGAGAAGTTGCCGGGCCATCGCGAGAGGGGGGATGGGGGGGAGGACGGTGGCACGAAGAAGTAGCTGACCACCTAGGGAGTGGAGTGCGGAGAGGGATGGAAGAAGATAGAGGAGCCACGCCGCCAAAGGGGGGTGCGTGTTTGGTGGTGGCACGGGGAGGGGGGAAGAGGACGGAGGAGCTGCACCAGTCGGGGGGATGTTGGGGGATGGTGTGCAGGGAGAAAGCATGGATAGAGAGATGAAGAAGAAAAAAAAATTAAAAATTTATTATTTTTTAAAAAATATATATATATAAAATGATTATATATAATATCTTAAATATCTTTTGTTGCGGCCAATCCTCTATCGTCGGTGAAGAGCACCTGTAAAACAAAGTCTTCACAGATCGGAGTTGTATCCGGCAAAGATCCTCTGATGCTTAAGTCAGAGAGGAGGTTGGTGAACAGCAGATAAGAATGTTTAGAGCGCAGAGTCTTAGCCTAGAATTATCTTACCCATGCTGTTCGTTTACCTTCTTTTTACAAATGATTCTGATGTAACCATCGAATACGTGGTCCCGCTTTTTATGGTGCTAAATTATCGGACCATAATCGTGGAGTTAATAGGCTGTTTATTTTCATTAATGGCCGTGATACGTAGTCAATAACCGTTAATAACGGTTAGAGTATGTTGAGTAGATACGCCGACTATATGTCGGTAATATTGATAAGTCGGTAGTAGATCCGAATGAGTATCGGCTCGTAACTCTGATATGCCTTTGGCCTTCGATCGGGAGTTAACCAAATTGTTAGTTGATGGTTGATAGTCGCCGACTGTCGGCCGTTCACCGATCGTGAGTTAGCGTAATGTGTTCATACGGTCGATATAGAGTCGGAGTCAGAGATTGATTGACTTGTCCTAACATCTTTCATAATAAAATAATATAAAAAATACCATAGTAAAATCCTATTTCTTTACGTCTATGGTTCTTGTAAAATAGATGATAATTTACCGTCACGGTAGCTGCTTGTTTTGTGGAAGAAAAAAAATGTAGCTTGTTAGATGTGTTACCCTGTTAAAATAAGCTACGAATTGTTCATTTGTTTAGAATAAAAGTTTTAAGTAGGAAGTCCAAACGGTTAGGCAATTCATCCGAAAATAATTTATTCGTACTGTGACATGGGTGTGAACCTTTTTAGCACTCAGTCTATTCAAGTACCAAAGTAGTGGATGATTTATCCATTAGATCTCGTATATAGAGAAACAAATCTAGGCTTTGAGGACCATGCTGCATAATTTCTGATTCATGCAAGGTTTAAAATTTTTGCTTGAGAGCATGTTTAGAGCAACCATAAACTGGACATTTTCAGCTCTTTTTTGTGGTCGTGTCTGAAACAGGCTTACATTGGGAAAATGGTAATAGCTAGTTTTAAACAAAATGGAAGAAACAGAAAAAATTAAAACACATTTTTAAATCTACAAAATATGTAAAAAATGTGTTCAGTCTTTCACCATACAGTGAAAAATCTGCATCAATTATGACTATAGCTGAATAAATTCTTTCATGAAGTAGTCTTTTTCTTCTCCTGAAAGAACAGGAGGGCACTGGAGTACTCATCTGGATTTCAATTCTTTCATGTAATGAAAATAGATACAATAAAGTTAGTGGTTGATAGTGTGAAGGTGTAATGCTAGTACTCCTAACTATCAAATTTATGAAGTTGGCATAGCTAGATGTATTTTCTTATGTTCTGGATGTAGTTTATGTGGCTTCAATAGAAATCTTGTGTTTTGGATTCGATGTGTATTCTTTGGCGACTAGAGCATGTTAGAGTTATCCTTGCTCCACCTCAACAGACTCTTGCTCATGATGCAATATACCGTGCACGGTGAGAGCAGCGGAGGCTGCTAAAATATCAAGGCCAAAGACTATTGATGCTGATCATGACCATAACACCAATGTAGCAATAAGGGTTCCAATTGTTTTGCTGAGATGAAGCATGGAACCAAACCATTTCAGTGTTACTATCAAAACCCATCTTGGCTTTGGAATTCAACTCTAAAGATAAGGGTTGAAGCTCCCACTGTCGAGGGTCCTCACTCGAATAAGAATCATCTGGAATAATCAAGAATCAGTATTAAGACCATTTTATTTTATAGGATGTCTTTAATTGTTAATTTTTGTCATTTGTTTGTGTGGTGATATTTTTCACTGAGGTGGAAATTCATAAGCCCCACAAAATGGCCAATGATGTAACATGCTTTGGCTATGACTAGTTGACTTCGGCGGTGTTTTGTTAATTTTAAATAATTTTAACACTCAGGCATTCCACAAAGTCCTTGTTTGTAAATTAGCAAGGCTTCTATATTGGATACTCTTAGTCCATTGAACTTTACCATTGATGTTAAAACACTTTTTTTGGGTGTCATTGGTTTCCTTTTTATTTTTCACATAGGAATATACCTCCTCTTGGAAGTATTCGTTGCAAGCATCCCATGGAAAAGTAATCAATATGATTGGTGTATCTCCTAACTTTTCTTGTATCGTCTCTTCTTTTATCAATATACATTATCTTATTGAAACAGGTTGCATAGACTTCTTTGTTGCTGGGGAATCCTATACCTAGCTTCTCCACCACTTTAGCATGGTTATATTTATTGTGGCCAAAGGCTCCTGGCTTGGCACATGAGACTCATGACGTCCTTGTTGTGCCACGTTCCCAGGTACGTGGAGTACCTCCTATCAGGAGATCAATGAAGAAAACATGCTAGAAGGGGATAAACACGTTGAAGAAGAATAGCCTTCCTGGTTTCAGCAGTCTTGTAAATCCTGTCAGTAGGATTTTCTTCTTCGATTTAAACCCTTTCTCCACCAGATCTGAAATCCATCTTTTGGGACCTGGAAGCACTCTTAATGAAGCCTCTAAAAAATAAAAAGATAGAATCTGGAACTCTTCTTGGGCAGCCAAGAAGGGGCGCTCAAAATAGGGGCGTGCACAAAGGGGGGGCGCTGGTTTCTAGTGCCTCCTTTCTTTCCTTTTTGGGGTGGCGGCCAAGAAACCCTAGATTTCTTAGTTCTAGGATGTGGAGAAGATCAGAGAGAGAGAGGAAGGAAGAGAGAGAAAGTTCAGGGAGAAATGATTTGATTGATTGAACCATCATACAAATCCTAAATACAAAGGTATTTATACAAGGTCAATGTGATCCAACCACAAAACTCCCTTGGCTAACTTGATATGAGATTTGTGCTAACTCAAACCCATGTACACCCATGATTTGAACAAATCTCATCTACCTAAGACTCAAATCTAGTCCAAAATAAGTTAGCCCCTTGAGGCTCAAGTCTCCGGAACCTCAAGATCCGAAAGACTGACAGCTTTTCATCCTAGGACCCAAACTAGTCCTAGAAACCCCATGAGCACCTCATGGACTTTGGACCTTGACTTTAGCCTTGATCTCTTGAGCCTTAAGAGCACCACATGAGGTCCAACAATCTCCACCTTGGTGCCCTAAGGCCTCAGCCAACTCTGTCCTATCCATCAAGCACATCAATGTCACACATCTTCGAAAGCTGTCTCATGGAAGAACCTTCATCGGTGCATCCGCTGGATTCTCCTTAGTGTGGATCTTGACCAGCTCCACCTCACCTTCTTCCATAAACTCTCTAATCTGATGATATCTAATATCGATGTGCTTCATCCTCGCATGGTAGACAGAGTTCTGTGCAAGTAATAGTGTACTCTGACTGTCACAGTGCACCCTGATGGCCTCCTGTGCAAGGTCCATCTCCAACATCAAATCCTTCAGCCATAGGGCCTCCTTCACTGCCTCCGTAATGCCAATATACTCTGCCTCAGTGATCGATAAAGCTGTGATGGGCTACAAGCATGATCTCCATGAAACTGGACCTCCAAACAAACTGAATACAAAATCTATCGTTGATCACCGAGTGTCCACATCTCCACCAAAATCAGCATCTACAAATCCTCCTATCAGCCCCCGAGTTTCTTTGGATGCATTGGAGAGTCCTTCAGCACCTCTTCGCTATCCGTAGCAGATGCCGACTCTAACAATACCCACCAAATACCTGAAGATCTCCTTCAGTGCTCGTCAGTGCTCCTTACTAGACTGTGCCATGAACCTGCTGATCTGACTCACTGTGTGGGTGATATTCGGCCTACAATACACCATGACGTACATAAGGCTTCTGTTGCTCCTAGATTGATTTTGATGATTACAAAGCAGATTGAAGGGATACAAATAATTTTAATTGAAAAAGTCCTTATGCTCTTCAAGGACAAAATCGTAATTTTGCTAAAATTCTGATTTGATAGTACCATTTGGTAGAACAAATGATTTGAAATCTATTGGTGAAAATTTTATTATTTTTGGACTTATATTTTTGAAGATATGAAGGTTTGAAGTGCATGAGTCGACTCATGAGTCAACTCATGACACTATGAGCTGAGTGGCACGTAAAAATTACCCATGGCACGCTGGATTTTTGGCTTGGCACGATCTGTGAGTCGACTCATGAGTCGATCCACAAGGCATGAGTCGACTCATGAGTCGACCTCTGCTGATTTGAGCCAAAAAAAATTCCAGAAACCAAATCTCTGGTCTTTGCAACAGAGGTCGACTCATGAGTCGACCCCTGAAGCATGAGTCGACTCATGAGTCGACCCCTGAGACGGAAATCATCCGCAACGGCTAGTTTTTTGCCCGTTTTAATTGCCTTTTATGCTTCCTAAAAATGCTCTAACGGCTCTTTATCTGCCTAATATGTTTTCTCTTGTTTCTTATTGCTATAAAAGGTTTCAAATGGTAAAAAAAAATTGCAGATCAAACATATATAAAAAGAGGATCGAGAGACACAAACGAAAAACAATTGAGAGGATCCAAAATACAAGAGGTGATCAACGAGATACTCTAGAGAAAAGGAAAAGAGAATCCAAAATCTGCACGAGAGAGATAAGTGATTCACAATATACACGAGAGATTGTGAAAGAGATTCAAGAGCATTCAAAGAGAGGATTTCTCACGCCTATTGTCAAGAGATCTTTCAAAGCCTTCAAGAAGTCTTCAATCAAAGATCATCTTCTTCTCAAGCGTTCATTCAAGCATTCATCAACCTTGAGAAAATCTAAAAAGGAGATTCTTCATTTGAGTAAAGTATTTTTATTGTTATATTCGCTCATTTAAGGAGCTGTTATTGTATTAATTTGTGCTCTAAGCTATTTTACTCTTTGTGAGTATTTGTTCTTGTTTTTGGAGGATTTCCAAAATAAGGGAAGGTTGATCCGAACCTGAAATCGGAGTATTTTGGGTTGACTTGTACCCAGAAAATAAGTAGACTAGCTTGGGATAGCTAGTGTCGGAGTTTTCGACATTTGTATTCAGGTTGAATACAAGTATAGTGGATTAGAATTCTCAAGTAGGAGCTTGGAGAGTGGATGTAGGTGCAAGGTTGGCACCGAACCACTATAAATCCTTGTATTTGTGGTGTGCTTTATTGTTTCGCTTTATTTCTTTATCATATCCTTGCATTCTTGCTTTAAGAAATTAATCTTGATTTAAAGTCTTTGTTCTTATTCATCATAAGTAATTGATTAAGCCTAAAATTTTTTAGAAACCCAATTCACCCCCCCTCTTGGGTTGCATAGCTGGGCAACAAGTGGTATCAGAGCCCGGTGCTCTAGCCCTTCTTTGATCTAACAATCAAAGAGCCAAAGATCTATTGCAACCCATGTCGGTACTTCTCTAGCCGAGGGGCAATCTACAAACCGACCTCCACTTTTCAATGGGTCTAATTACACCTATTGGAAAGCTCGGATGAAGATATTCATACAAGCACTCGACTATGATATGTGGAGTATCATAGTGAACGGTCCTCACACACCCACCAAGATTATAGATGGTGAGAAGTCAACCAAACCCGAGAAAGAATGGGATGAGGTTGATAAGAAATTGGCACAATTAAATGCCAAAGCTATGAATGTTCTTTATTGTGCACTAGATGCAAATGAATTTAATCGCATTTCTACTTGTGCATCTGCTAAAGAAATATGGGATAGGTTAGAAGTAACCCATGAGGGAACAAATCAAGTAAAAGAGACTAAAATAAACATGCTAGTGCATAAATATGAATTGTTCAAAATAGAGCATGATGAGTCCATAACTGCTATGTTTACTCGTTTTACTGATATAATTAATGGTTTGAAGAATCTTGGCAAATCTTATACTAACAGTGAACTAGTAAGGAAGATTCTCAGGTCATTGCCAAGAACTTGAGAAGCTAAGGTGACTGCCATCCAAGAAGCAAAGGACTTGAACACTCTACCTCTAGAAGAGCTTTTTGGATCCTTGATGACTCATGAACTCAGCATGAAGCAACATCAAGAGGATGAAGTCAAAAAGAAAAGAACCATTGCCCTTAAATCTACAGCTTCGCCTGATTATGAAACGGATGACACTGAAGATGAAGAACAGGATAAAGAAATGGCACTCATCACCCGGAGATTCAAGAAGTTCCTAAGAAAAAGAAAACAGGGGATGAGAAAGAAGTCATTCACAAAAGGGGAACAAAGCAAAGAGAAAGAGAAAGATCAACCCCTTATATGCTACGAGTGCAAGAAGTCGGGACATTTTAAATCCGAATGTCCACAACTGAAGAAAGGTCCAAAAAGGTTCAAAAAGAAAGCAATGATGGCGACTTGGAGTGCGAGTGATGACTCAAGCTCTGATGAGGAAACCTCAACAGAACAAGCCAACCTGTGCCTTATGGCACATGAAAATGAGGTGTGTCTAGCATCCCAAGGAGGAAACAGGAAATGGTATCTTGACAGTGGATGCTCGAGACACATGACTGGTGATGAATCACAATTCATCACGCTTGATGCTAAGGATGGAGGGATGGTCACCTTTGGAGATAATGGCAAAGGAAAGATCATCGGGATAGGTAACATTGGTATCACTCCCTCCAAATACATTGAAAATGTTTTGTTAGTTAAAGGTTTAAAGCATAACTTACTTAGCATTAGTCAATTTTGTGATAAAGGGTATAAAGTAGTTTTTGAATCATCTGTTTGCATTGTGACTAGTCCTATTAACGATGGCATCAAATTTATAGGACATAGGCATGGCAATGTTTATATGGTAGATTTAAATGACTTAGTCAAATTAGACATGCAATGCCTAGTATCCTTGAATGCTAAAATTAATGAGACTAGTTGGCTGTGGCATCGTAGACTTGCACATATTAGCATGCATTCTCTTTCAAAATTAATTAAGAAAGAATTAGTTCTTGGTTTGCCAAAACTGAATTTTGATAAGGATAGAATTTGTGATGCATGCCAATTAGGTAAACAAACTAGAGTTTCATTTAAATCCAAAAATATTGTTTCAACTTCTAGACCTTTAGAGCTCTTACATATGGACTTATTTGGACCAACTAGAACCACAAGTCTAGGAGGAAAATGATATGGCTTTGTAATTATAGATGATTACTCTCGTTTTACTTGGATTTTTTTTTTGGCACACAAAAATGAAACTTTTCATATTTTCACTAAATTTCACTGAAAAGTCACTAATAAAAAAAGATTTTCAATTCAAAATATTAGAAGTGATCATGGAACTGAATTTGAAAATCAAGACTTTGAAAATTTTTGTGATGAATATGGAATTGGCCATAACTTCTCTGCTCCTAGGACACCCCAACAGAATGGGGTAGTTGAAAGGAAAAATAGAACCCTAGAAGAAATGGCCCGTACCATACTTTGTGAAAGCAACCTTCCAAGATATTTTTTGGTGGAAGCAATTAACACAGCATGTTATATTTTAAATCGTGCATTGATGAGATAATTTTTAAAGAAAACCCCTATGAACTTTGGAAAGGAAGAAAACCAAATATTGCATATTTTTATGTCTTTGGTTGCCGATATTTTGTATTAAATAATAACAAAGAAAAACTTGGTAAATTTGATGCAAAATCAGATGAAGCAATTTTTCTAGGTTACTCCTCCACTAGTAAAACATTTAGAGTTTTCAACAAAAGAACTTTAGTAGTTGAGGAGTCCATACATGTTGTTTTTGATGAATCTAACGATCTTCCTTCAAGGAAGAATGAGGGTGTTGATGATGCAGATCCACTAATAGAAGGTATGAAGGAGATCACTCTGAAAGATTCAGCAACTCCAGAAGACAAAGACAAACAAGATGAGAGAGGTGAAGAAATTCAAGAACAACCTCAAGGTACAAATGACCTACCCAAGGAATGGAGGTATGTTCACAACCACCCTAAGGAATTAATTATTGGTAATCCTATGCATGGGGTAAAAACCCGTTCTTCACTTAGAAATGTAGTTAATCATTGTGCTTTTGTATCTCATCTTGAACCTAAAACTTTTGAAGAAGCTGAAAATGATCATAATTGGATTAATGCAATGCAAGAGGAACTTAATCAATTTCAAAGAAATAATGTTTGGACCTTAGTATCAAGACCTAAAGATTATTCAATAATTGGCACAAAATGGGTCTTTAGAAACAAATTAGATGAGCATGGAAATGTAATTAGAAATAAAGCAAGACTGGTTGCTAAGGGATATAATCAAGAGGAAGGAATTGATTTTGATGAAACCTTTGCACCTGTTGCTAGATTAGAAGCTATTAGACTTCTACTTGCATATGCTTGTTTTATGAAATTCAAGTTATTTCAAATGGATGTTAAAAGTATATTTTTAAATGGATATATTGCTGAAGAAGTATATGTAGAACAACCCCCTGGATTTGAAAATCATGCTTTTCCTAATCATGTCTTTAGATTAAATAAAGCTTTATATGGATTAAAACAAGCACCTAGAGCATGGTATGAAAGGCTAAGCAAATTTCTACTAAATAATGGTTTTACAAGAGGTAATGTAGATACAACCCTATTTATTAAAAGAAATCAAAATGATATGCTAATTATACAAATTTATGTTGATGACATAATTTTTGGGTCTACTAATGAATCCCTTTGTCAAGACTTTGCTAAGCTTATACAGGGAGAGTTCGAGATGAGCATGATGGGTGAACTCACCTTCTTCCTCGGACTCCAAATCAAACAATCAAAAGAGGGAATCTCCATTACCTAAAGCAAGTACACCAAGGAACTATTCAAAAGATTTGGAATGGAGAACTGCAAACCAATTGGCACACCAATGAGTCCCTCATGTAAGCTTGACAAGGATGATGAAGGTAAATGTGTAGACTTAAAATACTATAGAGGTATGATTGGCTCATTATTATATTTAACTGCAAGTAGGCCTGATATCATGTTTAGTGTTTGTTTATGTACTAGATATCAATCTAATCCTAAAGAATCTCATTTGAATGCTGTTAAAAGAATCCTTAGATACTTAAATGGTACTCAAACTCTAGGGTTATGGTACTCTAAGGACTCACAAATTGATTTATTAGGATATTCAGATGCTGATTTTGCTGGATGCAAATTAGATAGAAAAAGCACAAGTGAAACTTGCCAATTTTTTGGAGTTAACCTAATCTCATGGTTTAGCAAGAAACAAAATTCGGTGGCACTGTCTACGGCTGAGGCCGAATACATTGCAGCCGGAAGTTGTTGTGCTCAAATTTTGTGGATTAAGCAACAACTCGAAGATTTTGGAATCAAACTTAATGAAACACCAATAAGATGTGACAACACAAGTGCCATAAATCTATCTAAAAATCTAATTCAACACTCAAGATCCAAACATATTGAAATAAGACATCATTTTGTAAGAGAACATGTTCAAAACAAAAATGTAATTCTTGAATATGTTTGCACTGAAAATTAATTAGCTGATATCTTTACAAAGGCCCTTAGTGAGGATAGATTCTGTGAAATTAGGAGAAATCTAGGAATTCTAGATCCATATGCCTAAAATTTCTCAATTTCCAAAGAATTGATATCAAAAACTCTTAGAGCTCAATTTCCAACATCTATCCTGGTCCCAAAAGCTCAAATTTATCATTCTAAAAAATTTATCTTTGAGCAAAACTCCTTCTCCCAAAATTTTAATTTTTTTTAGAATTTATTCATATTTTTTCTGATTTTCTGAACTTCATGAGTCGACCCCCATGAGTCGACTCAATGGCAAACTTGTAAATTCCACCAACTTCAAACGGGTTCATTGTTTTTATAAGGGACCCTGTTCGTGAGACGACTCATCTTCTCATCGTCCTCCTTCCAAAAGCCGACTTCTCAATTTCTTTTCCTCCAAATCCAAGGATTAATTTCGAGGCAATTCTCCCTCCTCCTCTCCACCAAAAATCGCCACCTTGGAAAGGGATTTTTTGTGCTTTCTCGCATTGTTTGGCGCGGTTGGAACGTGCCCTAGCACTTCACCGATCTTCCCAAATCCACTTCTTTTCTCCACCAAAATCCCTCTTTATTCTCTTGTGATCCCTCCTCCACTCAATTCAAGTCTCCTTGCCTGCTACTATATTGAATATGGCTCCAAAGATGAAGCTTCCCCAAAGAAGAAAGTCAATCCGTGAGCCTGAAGAAATTGTCCAAAAGAAAAGGCATGCTCAGACTTCCACTGCTCCCACTTCAGTATCTGCTCAAGGTCCCCCTCAATCCTCCATAAGCCCCAGTAAGAACCCTCTTTCTGATAGAAAAGTAGAAACCGGAAAAATTATAGATTTTCGGTTCTTTGAAGATGAGGGCTTTACTTTTGCTACCAAGATTAAAAACCAAGGATGGGATTTCTACTGCTCCCTTAAGGAAGTCACCTATGTTGACCTAGTTAGAGAATTCTACCAGAACCTACATTATGGAAATGGGTCAGTGACTTCAACAGTCAAGGGAATTGATATCTGCTTGGATTCTAGGATATTGGGAGAAATATTACATTTGCCTAGTGAAGGTTATTCTTATATGGAACTCCCAGTAAAAGAAGAGGGGATCAGAATTATTTTAGGAGAAACTTATTCAAAAAGTTTAAACAAATTGGAAGCAAAGATTTTGTCTATTGAGATGAGGATCCTGCATCAGATGGTAACAAAGCTTTTCTTTCCTAGGAGTGGTAGGCATGATCTACTGTCTGGCAGAGATGTATGTATCATGTTTCATGTCATCACTCAGACCCCCCTGAACCTCCCTGCACTTATGATAGAGGCCATGAGAGAAACTTTGAACAGATCCAAGGCACACTTGCCTTATGGTATGGCCCTTACTAGAGTATTTAGGAGGTTTGGAGTTAGCTGTGAGGGGGAGGCACCTACCAAGCTATCTCATGTGGACACTTTCAACCAACACAGCCTGCACCGAATGGGATTTACAAAGACTGATGGTGGTTGGATCAAGGGCTCTGAAGAAAGAGCTGAGGATAGAGCTGAAACAAGAGCTGAAGACATAACTGAAGGCAGAGTAGAAGAAGAAGGTCCATCTTCTCCTGTACATGACTTCAGGGCAGCTTCACCAGATACCCAGTTCATTCCTGATACAGAGGCTGACCCTTCAGAGTTTACCAGGATGCCCACACCAGTGTATCAGCCAGAGAGCAGAGCACCTCATTCAGAGTTCAAACTGGCTGACGATCAGATAGAGCATATTTCACAGCGTGTGGCTGCCTTGCTATCTAGCCAGTGGAGTAGTACTACTTTTGCACCTGGAGCCACGTCTTCTGATCAGACCATGACTCCTCACATATCCACTGTGATTCAGATGATGTCAGATCAGTCCATCCGGATTCAGCAACTTGAAGACACTGTCTGGAGATTGACTGGCAGAGTTCTTGACTTGCAGGGGCAAGTCCTTGCTTTGGCCCATCCCCAGCCACAGGAGTCTACTATTGAGGTCACAGACCTCACTGCAGAGGCTGGAAGGCTCAGAGGAGCACTTGAGGGAGGATATGAGTTACTGAGGAAAGAGATCCGAGGATCGAGTGAGCATGCTATCACTCAGTTCACTGCTCTACTCCAATCAGTTTTCAGAGCACTGAACGTACTTGATTCCATTAGACTCACCCTTTCTGTTCAGTCCTTAGCCTCTCAGCGTTCTCAGCCACCCAGTTCATCTCGCTCTCCTGCTCATGCCAGAGGCAGACGGGGTAGAGGACGCACTTCTGATCCATCAGCTTCTCATACCATATCTGATGACTCCGATCCATGATTTTGTCTTGATCATTACTAGATCCTAGGTGTTAGTGTCTTGTTCTAGGATCTGTATCTGGGGGCCATGTATTGACAATTAGCTAGTTAATTTTTATATTATGAACTATGTATTGAAACAATTATGGTTTTATGGAATCATCTTTTACTTATTTTTCTACCTTTTGTACTGATCATATTTTGGTTATATATATTCTCCTTGTTGAAATATTGTCTTCTCTTTGTTGTTGTTTGCTGTTAATAATTGCTGTATTAAGGGGGAGCAAACATCTGTGATAAACTCTAAAGGGGGAGAAATTAAAGAATTTTTCAGAAAAAGGAGAAGTTAACCATGTTTGATGATGTCAAAAAGGGGGAGAAATTATTAAACAAAAAAATTAAAGAAAATGCAATCCATCAAAAGAAAAACTAGAAATTATGAGAAATTAATGAATTGAAAATTTAAAAGAACAATATCAAAAGTACAATGCTAAGTAACTTTTAAAATTACTTCTTTACATATGCTCTGATTTGCATATAAAAATTTAAATATGCTCTGATATACTTCAAAATTCCAAATTGCTCTGATATATCTTTTGAAATTTTACCTTGATATAACTTAAGAAATTTAACTTACTCTGATACATCTTAAAACTTTTTTTAACTTGCTCTGATACATTATACATTTTGCTCTGATACATTATAAAATTTTGCTCTGATGCATTATAAAATTTGCTCTGATACATTATAAAATTTTTTCTGATACATTGTAAAATTTTTCTGATAACTTTGTAAAATTGTTTCTCTTGCTCTGATACATTGCAAAATTATTTTTTTTCTCTTGCTCTGATACATCTTAAACTCAAAATGATCTAATACAGTTTCCAAATCAACTCTTAAACATGCTTTGGCACACATAATTATTTTTTGTATCAAAAAGCAATTAAAGCACATAAGTATTTTTTTTGCTCTGATGCTAAAACTAAAATCAAATGAGAATGAAATTTTCATAATACAGCTTAATCTGATAACAAAAACAAGTTTTCCGCTCTAACACCAAAATCACATAATCCAATGAGCATATCTTCAAATCCTTAAGCAAATGGACAAATTATTTTTGTATATGACCATTTATATTACATGCCAAAAGAATCATACTCTTTTCAAGCATATACACCTATAATGCATTCTTTTGAAATTAGTGTTCTACATAAATACTTTTGTTCAAATATTTTGTCATCATCAAAAAGGGGGAGATTGTTGCTCCTAGATTGATTTTGATGATTACAAAGCAGATTGAAGGGATACAAATAATTTTAAATTGAAAAAGTCCTTATGCTCTTCAAGGGCAAAATCATAATTTTGCTAAAATCCTGATTTGATAGTACCATTTGGTAGAACAAATGATTTGAAATATATTGATGAAAATTTCATTATTTTTGGACTTATATTTTTGAAGATATGAAGGTTTGAAGTGCATGAGTCGACTCATGAGTCAACTCATGACACTATGAGCTGAGTGGCACGCAAAAATTACCCATGGCACGCTGGATTTTTGGCTTGGCACGACCTGTGAGTCGACTCATGAGTCGACCCACAAGGCATGAGTCGACTCATGAGTCGACCTCTGCTGATTTGAGCCAAAAAAAATTCCAGAAACCAAATCTCTGGTCTTTGCAACAGAGGTCGACTCATGAGTCGACCCTTGAAGCATGAGTCGACTCATGAGTCGACCCCTGAGACGGAAATCGTTCGCAACGGCTAGTTTTTTGCCCGTTTTAATTGCCTTTTATGCTTCCTAAAAATGCTCTAACGGCTCTTTATCTGCCTAATATGTTTTCTCTTGTTTCTTATTGCTATAAAAGGTTTCAAATGGTGAAAAAAAATTGCAGATCAAACATATATAAAAAGAGGATCGAGAGACACAAACGAAAAACAATTGAGAGGATCCAAAATACAAGAGGTGATCAACGAGATACTCTAGAGAAAAGGAAAAGAGAATCCAAAATCTGCACGAGAGAGATAAGTGATTCACAATATACACGAGAGATTGTGAAAGAGATTCAAGAGCATTCAAAGAGAGGATTTCTCACGCCTATTATCAAGAGATCTTTCAAAGCCTTCAAGAAGTCTTCAATCAAAGATCATCTTCTTCTCAAGCGTTCATTCAAGCGTTCATCCACCTTGAGAAAATCCAAAAAGGAGATTCTTCATTTGAGTAAAGTATTTTTATTGTTATATTCGCTCATTTAAGGAGATGTTATTATATTAATTTGTGCTCTAAGCTATTTTACTCTTTGTGAGTATTTGTTTTTGTTTTTGGAGGATTTTCAAAACAAGGGAAGGTTGATCCGAATCTGAAATCGGAGTGTTTTGGGTTGACTTGTACCCGAAAAATAAGTAGACTAGCTTGGGATAGCTAGTGTCGGAGTTTCCGACATTTGTATTCAGGTTGAATACAAGTATAGTGGATTAGAATTCCCAAGTAGGAGCTTGGGGAGTGGATGTAGGTGCAAGGTTGACACCGAACCACTATAAATCCTTGTGTTTGTGGTGTGCTTTATTGTTTCGCTTTATTTCTTTATCATATCCTTGCATTCTTGCTTTAAGAAATTAATCTTGATTTAAAGTCTTTGTTCTCATTCATCATAAGTAATTGATTAAGCCTAAAATTTTTTAGAAACCCAATTCACCCTCCCTCTTGGGTTGCATAGCTGGGCAACAGCTTCCCACACTAGAGGCATACAGTACTCTCTCCATCTCCTGAGCCTCCACCTCAGTCTATGGTGATATCATTTTTGAGAGTTTGAAGTACTCAGCAAGTGGCAGCTCCGCTGGTTTTACTTCTTTCATCCCGAACCTCTCTAAGACCTTTTTGATGTAGCCTCTTTGAGATAAATGCAGCACCTTCTTGGCTCGATCTCTGAAAATTTTCATGCCTAAGATCTTCTTCGCAGACTCCAAATCCTTCATCTCGAACTCCCGAGATAAGGCTGCCTTCAGTTCCTGCACAACCTTCCTACTCTTGTATACTATAAGTATGTCATCCCCATACAAGAGTAGAAACATCCTAGACCCATCCTCCAAAGATCGAACATAAACACAAGTATCATACTCGCACCTGGAAAGCTCGATGCTCCTCACATAGAAATCAAATCACTTGTACCATTGCCTCAGCGACTGCTTCAGCCCATACAGCGATTTCTGCAGCAAACAGACCTTTCCTTCTGCTCTTGGCTCTTGGAACCCCGATGGCTGCTCCATATAGATGCTCTCCTCTAGATGCCCATGGAGGTATGCCGTCTTGACATCCATCACATCCATCTGCTCCAGCTCCAAGTCCTAAGCTACTTCGATGCTCAGCAACATCCTAATGGAAGTATATCTGACAACAGGAGAGAAAACTTTGCTAAAGTCGATGCCTTCCTTCTGGGAGTATCCTTTGGCCACTAGCCTCGCCTTGTACCTAATACCTCTCTGCTCTGAAGGCCCCTCCTTGCATTGGTAAACCCATTTGCAACCAATGGATTTCTTCCCCTATGGCAACTGCACCAATCGTCACACCTTGTTCTTGTGGAGAGACTGCATCTCCTCGGACATTGCTTGGACCCACCTCTCTCTGTCTTGACACTCCATGGCCTCTTCGTAGATGTAGGGGTCCCCATTCACTGTCACCAGGGCATATGACGACGTCTCTTTGAAGCCATATCGTTCCAGTTGCCTAATATTCTTTTTGGGCTTGTGCAGTGCAACCCCGATGTCCATCTTAGGTCCAGCTTGCTCCTGCTGGACCTCTTGGCTTCTATCATCCATCTGAGCTCTCTCCACCTGTGAAGACACATCTGAAGAGTACTTCACCTGAATACCAAGTCCTCCCGATGCACCTACAAGAGGCAAAAGAGAATAGGATGTAAGTTGTCCAGCGCTGCCCTGCTGGACCTCTTACTACTCTCGCTGGACCTCTTACTAATCCCGCTGCTCCTCCATGCCATCTCATCTTTGGAGAACTGAATTTTCATCAAAGGTGACATCCGTACTGATGACGACCTTCTTCTTCAAGGGATCCCATAGTCGGTATCCCTTAATTCTTTGTGGATATCCCAAGAACACCATCTTCCATGACCTGACGTCCAACTTGATCCGCTCACCAGCATCGATGTGCACATATGCCGTGCACCCAATCCTCCTTCCAGACCATTTCTCCTCTGAAATACTACTATCTAATCCTATGTGAGGTGATTGATTCATCAAATAGCAAGCTTTATCTATTGTATCAATCCAGAATGCCTTAAGAAGCCCTGCCTGCAGCCTCATGCACCGTGCTTTTTTCAAAAAGGTTCTATTGATCCTCTCGACCACCCCATTTTGCTGAGGAGTCCCTCTTATTGAGAAGTGCCTTTTGATGTCGCACTCCTCACAAAAAATATAGAACTCTCTACTGGTGCACTCTCCGCCATTGTTAGACCGCAGACACTTCAAGCTCCGACCTGTCTCCTTCTTCACCTCAGTTTTTCACATCTTGAATTTGGTGAAGACTTCTGATTTCTCCTTTATGAAGTAGACCCATACTTTCTTCAAAAAATTATTTATAAAGGTCAAGAAGCATCTCACCCCATTTCTGGCTAAATCGAGGTCGGTCCCCACACATCAGTGTGGACTAGTTTCAGTGGGGCTGCACTGCAGGCTGAACTAGTAGTAAACTGTACTCTCCTCTATTTTTTCATCTGGCATGGCTCATATACCTCTGAAATACCTCCATTCAGATCTGAAATTAGACCATACTTGCTTAGCTCCTTCATTCCACGATCACCTATGTGGCCTAGGCGGTATTGCCACAACCGATGAGGCCCCTGCTGATCCTGCGCTGCAGTTGCTGCATCAGATTCTCGATCACCACAGATCCTTCCAACCTATAGAGGTTATTCTCCATCCTTCTTCCTCTCATCACCATTATCGCTTCATTTGAAATGTTCAAAACTCCACTTCTGGCACGACTGCTGAAGCTGAAGTCGCTTCACTCCAAATAGCCCAGTGACACTAGATTCTTCTTCAATTTTGGGATGCACTTCACATTTGTGGAAGTCTGCACCATCCCATCAAACATTCTCACCCGAATGCTCTCTATACCAGCAACCTTGCATGGGTGATCATCTTCGAGTGTCACAGTCCCCTCATCAATCTTGGTGTATGTCACGAACCAAAATCGTTTGGGGTGTAGTGATACAAACAGGCTGAATCCAGGGTCCATACATCTGTGTATCGCCTATGACCATCAGATACCACCAAGAGTCATCCTCCACCTTCTGATCAGCCACCGTACTCAGGCATCAGATTCTCCCTTGTCTCCTTCTTGCTCTTCTACTGCAGGCAATCTCGTTTAAAGTGTCCGATCTCATTACACTTATAGCACCGAGCCTCTTTCTTGCTACTGCTCTTTCAGACTTTGATCATCCCTTTGACTTGCCTCTTTCTTTTTCTCTTCCTGACCTCTCCCCATGGCCAAGCCCTTCTGGGGAGCTCCATCCTTGGTCATCTTTTTTCGCTGTTCATTGGAGCGCAGCACCGAGACTATGTCTTCATACTCCAGAGTCTCCTTACCATACAATAGCGTCATTACCAATGGATCATAAGAAGGGGGCAGCGAGCATAGCAATAATAGAGATCTATCTTCCTCCTCAATCTTCACCCCGATGTTCAGCAACTCGTTGCACATTTAGTCGAACCTCTGGATATGATCCAAGACATCTCCGCCTTCCTACATCCGAAAGCTGTATAGTCTCTTTTTCAATATCAGCTTGTTGCATATATTTTTTTTCATATACATGGTGTGCAACTTCGATCATAAATCCTTCGGGATCTTCTCCTCTAACACTGAATAGAGAGCTGCATCCACCAAACATCTTCTAATCACCGAACAAGCCTTCTTCTCTAGGGACATCCATTGATGATCCGACATTCCTTCAGGCTTCTCCTCCAATGCCTGATCTAGATATGTCTGAACAAGAGATCTTAAACCCTAACTTTTCATATAATTTTTTTTTTATCAAACTTCTCAAAATCGACCTTCATGTTGCTTGCCATGGCTAGATCCAAACCAAATCACAATAGAAACTCCGAGGGATTTGAGAAATACCTTGACAGAGATCTTGCTGAAATTTCAACCTTTAAAATCTTCACTTTCTGGCATCTCATTCTCCCTCCACGCAACACGGCTCTGATACCAACTATTGTGCCATATTTTTAAGTGTGTGGAGTACCTCCCACCAGGAGAGAAATGAAGAAAACTCACTGAAAGGGATGAAACACATTGAAGAAAATAGCCTTCCTGTTTCAACAGCCTTGTAAATCCTGTCAGTAGGATTTTCTTCTTCGATTTGAACCCCTTCTCCATCAGATCTAAAATCCACCTTTTGGGACCTGGAAGCACTTTTGATGAAGCCTCTAAAAAATAAAAAGATAGGACCTGAAACTCTTTTTGGACGGCCAAGAGGGGGCGCTTAAAATAGGGGCGTGCACAAAGGGGGGCGCTGGTTTCTAGCGCCTCCTTTTTTTCCTTTTTGGGATGGCGGCCAAGAAACCCTAGGTTTCTTGGTTCTAGGATGGAGAAGACCAGAAGAGAGAGAGAGAAGAAAGAGAGAGAAAGTTTAGAGAGAAAATGATTTGATTGATTGAACTATTTATACAAATCTAAATACAAAGGTATTTATACAAGGTCAATGTGACCAACCACAAAACTCCTTGGCTAACTTAATATGAGATTTGTGCTAACTCAAATCCATGTACACCCATGATTTGAACAAATCTCATCTACCTAGGACTCAAATCTAGCCCAAAATAAGTTAGCCCCTTGAGGCTCAAGTCTCCTGAACCTCAAGATCCGAAAGACTGATAGCCTTTCGTCCTAGGACCCAAACTAGTCCTAGAAACTCCATGAGCACCTTATGACTTTAGACCTTGCCTTAGCTTCGTCCCTGAGCCTTAGGAGTACCACATGAGGCCCAACAGTCCTTCCTCTTATGCTACAACATAGCCTTTAGTCATGGGAGTCTGTGTATGAATATGAGGTGTCCTCCTTATTTTTACCACAGTCCCTCAGTCAAAAAGAGTTGGTGTACGGATAAGGAGAGCTCCATAGTTGCACCTGGTATGCTATTATTGTAGTTGGGATTCATGGCTCGGTACATAAGATATTGTCCACTTAGCCCATAGGCCTCATAGTTTTGCCCATCAGAGTTTTCTTTGACTTACAACCAATGTGTGACTAATGATGTCTTTCTTTTTACACTGCAACAATATTATTGATCTCAATATGCTCTCAGATCAAATTCAAGACGGAGTAAAAAGTCCTATAGATTTGTTGATTGATTTCAAGAAAGAAAGAAAAATAGATTATTTTGGATGTGTTTTAGATTTAATGATCAACCTATAGAGCCATGGTGAGCAATCATACTCTGACGTAATTGAACTTGCCATCTTATTGCATGTGATGGCATAAATTCTATATCTCATCATTTTTGTGGATTACATATGAATGGAGGTATTTAAATTCTAATATCTTAACCATCTTTGTTAACAGCAGATCGGTGAATTTTAAGTTGCGATGGATGGTCTTTTCCTATATATATCAGAGTTTTCATTAACTCACAACCAATATGGGACTAATGATGCCCTCCCTCCTTCACTGTAATAATATTATTGATCTCAATGTGCTCTTGCATCAAATTCAGGATGAAGTAAAATGTCCTCTAGATTTGTTGATTGATTTTTAGATAAAAAAAAGAAAGTTATCCTTTTGGATGCATTTTAGATTCGATGATCAAACATTATTGAACTTGCCATCTTATTGCATGTGATAGCATAAATTCTACATCTCTCCAACTTGATTTGTGGATTGCATATGAATGGAGGTATTTAAATTCTGATATCTCAACCCTCTTTTTTGACCATAGGTAGGTAAATTTTAAGGAGATGAGTGGTCCTTTCTATATAAATCAAATTCTTTTTAACTCACAATCAATGTGGGACTAATGATGCTATCTCTCTTATACTGTAACAATATTATTAATCTCAGTATGCTATCACATCAAATTCAGGATGGAGTAAAATGTCCTGCAGATTTGTTGAATTCAAAAAAAAAAAAAATATCTTTTTGGATGCATTTTAGATTTGACGATCAACCTACGGAGCCAGCTATCAGCATAATTGAACTTGCCACCATATCATATGTGATAGTGTAAATTTGTATCTCACCACCTCTGTGGATATATATGAATGGAGGTATTTAAATTATGATATCTCAACCATCTTTGTTGAGAATAGGTGGTGAATTGTAAGTCGAGATATCCGAATATCTGAGGCTGATTTGCATCACCTGAGATGTTGAAGCGAGCTGAGGCAAGACTAAGCCTAACTTAAACTTGTTAGGGGATAGATATTTAGCAATTTATTTTATCACTACCTTATAAATTGAGAAATACAAAAGACAGCATATTTGCTTATATAAAAGAATCAATGATTTTTCTCCAGAAGCAGTCTGGGTTCTTCAACCTAATAGGACAATTCCAAGCATCTAATAAAAGAAATCTAGTTTAAAGCGTATACCCAGGTCTGAGCATTAACCCCACCCGGCCTGCCCTGTTGCGAACTTCTTACGTGGATCCGAGGAAAGGAATTCTTCAGATCCGAATCCGACACCCACCAAGCCGATGGAAATTTTTTTTTTAAAAAAAATTACTATATTATTATTTTTTTTTTGTAAAGGACTATATTAAAAGTTTTAGGCTACAGTACCTAGACCACCAGTTGAGAAGAAATACGTTTGTTTCGACTTAAATGTGAAATCCCAAATTCAAAGGGAAAAAATTCAAAAGCTACTGTTTCTCTTTTTCTCCCAACCTGATTGGATGGTGACCCTCCATGTCTTTTGCGGAACTTCGGCACGAGGGAAAGCCATGCATATGAACCAAGTGCTACAAGAGTCCCTATCTGTGATTCCTATTTTAGATTTACTTGTTACTTCTTTTGTCGGTACGGTATATATTTGTTACTTTGTAGATGGAACTTTTCCCATTAGACTAGGAGCATCATTACAAAGAGGCAATGGATCCACTTTGATTTGTTTCAGTCCATAAAAATAGAACCTTCTATTGTGGTATGGATAAGATCACGATTTTTTTTTTTTTTTTAATGAAAAGAGCAACAAAATTGTTAGACAAAATGTTTGCAGAAAACTATATTAAGAATGGTTATTTCTTCATTAAAGATGGGGATGATAACTTGGAAATATTAATTCTAGGATACAATGCCTAATCAAAGAAATTCAAAGTATGCTTCAGAATTTTCTCTGTCAAAAACAGTAGTGAAGAAGTAAAATTATGGAAAGAAAAATTATTGAAATAGCAAGTCCATGCAAGAAAGAAAGTTTAGAGATATCAAGGAAAAGTTTAGTTGGCCTTATAAGAGTTCAAACGTGGCCTATGATTTTTTTCATAAATACAACGCTAATGTACACATGTAATTCTTTTAGAAACAATGCGACTCTCAGGTTCCCAATAACTAAAACTTTTCCAGAATTTAAAAGTTTTTCAAAAATTCAGATTATGAGGACTCTATTAAATATAACTTCATAACAAGTGTTTATTCTTTGATAATTTTAATCACTATTATTACTAGAAAATATATAAGACACCTTCAACCATTAGATTAGATCATCCAAACCACCTGTTCTCACATGCCTATTGATATACTGTTTTTGTTGCCCGCAATTTCCGGTTCTCCTTCCCCAATATGATTGCTCTTCTTCCCATGGATGCCATTGGATGAAATAGATGCTTGTAATTATACATTGTTCTTTTAGAAGTTTGACGGATCTCTTATTTGAGAGGACTTCTAATACCCATGGTTTATGAATTTACAGTGGATTGGTGGGGTAGGCAAAAAAATATGAGATACCCTAATTTTAAGACAACCTAATTTGTTTAATGGGTCCTTTCTTTTTTTTTTTTTTTTCTTTTCTTTGGTTTGGTGGAGGGGGTCTGCTTGAATAAAAATCATATGGGTGGGCATTATAGGCCATCATATAGGGCGGCCCTTGTTTCATGCCATGTTTCTTTTTGTTCATATCTTAAAAAAAAAAAATTAGAAATCAAATAAAAATTAAATTTCTTCTACTAACAGAGCCCATCAGTTATATAACTGAAATAATAAAAAAAAAATACACATCTAAGAGAGGCCCTAGTTAACCATCCATATTCTCTTTCTTCTTCACCAAATCTTTTCATCCATTATCTTCTTCATCAAGTCATTTCTCCCATCACAAGATCTTTTTCTCAAGTCTCTTTCTCTTCTTCCAAACCCCATGGGCCATCTCTCCTATCCATGAAGTCTTCTTTAAATTTATTTTTTTTCTTACAAATCTCTCTTCTTTTTTAAGATTTTTGCATCTAAAAATTTATAGAAACTATGTATCATTTTATCTAAAAAATATGTATTGGAACATCGGATGAATATATATTTTACTAACTGTCAACTGACAATATATTATATACTGATGAATATTAAATTTGATAAACTATGTATATCAATTTATCTATAAGTGTGTATTAAATTATTGCTGGATATGTACCAAAAAAACTTACAGTAAGCTGTTTAGTATATATCATTTAGTTATATGCTGTGTATTAATGAGTGCTATATTCTAAAAACTATATATCGCTTTACCTAAAAGTATATATTGAGATGTCAGATCAATTTTTTGCTAGATGTATATCAACTAACTATATATACTATACTGATGAATATTAAGTTGATAAATTATGTATCAATTTATCTATAGATGTGTATTTAATCGTTGCATATGTGAATCAAAAAGGTTTATAGTATGTATTATTTGACTATATACTATATATTCGTGAACTTCATATTTTGAAAACTATATATCGATTTATTTATAGATATGTATTGTCTTGTTTGATGATTAATTTATTTAATATGTATCATATAATCATGTAGCATATATTGTTAAAAAATATATGCTGAAAATGAAGAAAAAAAGAGTGCTATTTCTTTTTAATCATGAGATTAATAATTTTATTAGTAGAAAAAATTTTTGATTTCTAAATTTATTTTTTAAAATTAAAATAAAAAATATGATAAATTATAATATTCATTTTATATAATATTTTATAATATCCATCACATATGATTTTTATTTTGCATGCCCATTCCATCGTTAAGAAGCCACCGGATCTATCAAAATCTTAGCAAAATGCATCAAATCCCCAACGACAAGACCCTCGCCGAAGCTTCACAAAACCATTTTAGTGGATATTGACAGGGAATCCGTTACTTATCATGATGGCATTTAAGAAATCTAAAATCTTAGTGGATATTGACATAGGTTTTTTGGAGGAAGATATTGACAAAGATTTCGTTGGCCATAATGAGGATTTTGAAAAGGATCGTCAAGATTTGCATGTTGTTGTTTATTCACATCAATAATATATCCCCATGTTGGCTATTTTGACGTGCCACAAGGCCTCTAGCCAGCTGTCTGGTATCATTATTTTAAATAAAAATATAAAATTAAATATAAAAAGATATTTCATTAATTTATTATATTTTTTAAAAATTATTATTTTTAAAATAATAAAAATAAAAATTTTATTTGTAATTTTTCAAAAAATAAATTTTTACCATTTTCATCCCGATTCCTATTTTTCATCCAACGCCATTTTTAAATCGACATCCCAGTTCTTATTAGTCATCTCCCTACATAATATCGAGCTATTCTTCATTTCTGACACATCGTTAGTTTTATCCTATTTTTTTTTCTCTATCATTCTCTCATCTATCTCTTCATTCGACTTTAAGTTCTTCTTTGTCCTCGCTATATGGCTAACTCTATTTTTTTTCCTCTACTTTGATGTCAATCATATCACTGTTTTTTATCGGAGGCAAAAGAAAGAAAAAAAAATATATATATATATAATTTTTATTTTTAAAATTTAAATAAGAGAAAATAAAATTTTATTTTTATATTTTTTTAAAAACGAAAGTTGACAACCATGCCGGCCTGACATCATTTTTTTTTTTTTTTTTTTTTTTTTGCCCTCCTGCGATGACTGTTGGGTGGTCCCGCTGGACGGGAAAGAAGCCGCACAACCCCGATCTGACTTGACACGCGGGGAGATCTGGTTGGGTACGGGAGATCCAAATTCCACGAGTGGTCGCCACGTTTGATAGGTCCGAAAACAGTCCCGATAGCGTCTGTCTTCTCTCTAAATTCTAAAGGCAACAGCCTCTCACCTTGCTCTCTGCTCCTCTCACTCAACTTAGGGGTCTTTGCTGGCCCTAGTTCGACTTCGACCTCCAAGGTATGCGTTTCCTTGTCCAGGGTTTCATTGGGGCTTCTCCCGTAGAATTCGTTTTGCCAAATTGGAGATGAGTTTAGAGCTTTTATGTCTCCACTTTTGCTCCAGAGTAGGGTTTCTTAGTTTCTTGCCCAAATGACCATTGTTCTTCTTTTTTTTCGTCACTTATGATGTTTTATTGTGTAAAAAGGAAATCTTTGCCGAGTAGAATTCATCAATCGTAGTTATAGTTAGTGTATTTGTCATGCTTGCACCCTTTTTTCAGCAAAAAAAAGTTCACTTTTTTTTCATTGAAGTAGTAAACAAGCTAAGGTCTCTGATTTCGAATAGTAGTTTTTATACTGAGGAGTATTGAAAGGAAGGTGGGAGGAATAATTAGTAACACAGCTTTGCTGTTTCTTCTCATCTCTTAGTTATCAACTTAATGGAATTTTTTTGGACAGTGGTGCCAAAAATTGCAGACTGGTACTGCTAAGGTGTTGAGGCTTTCGTTGGTTTCATTTGTAAATTTTACATTTTCCAGTGGACTAGAAAGTGGAGGTGCCATGAGTCTTCAAGGTCTTTTGCACGCTATGTCAAATGCTTGTGTTGTACATGACAATCGAGGTTTGTTGAGCTTGTCGTGCTATAAGCATTTGATGATGGCTCCATATATTGGGAATGCATATTTCATTGGATTGAGGAATAAAACCTTCATGTCCAATAGTTAATCTTATTTGCCAAAGACTATTCTATTGTAATTGTTCCAAAGCTTTTAACATACAAGTCAAGTCGACTAAGTTTAGTAGGGTGAGTACAATGTGATCAAATTGATTCTAACCTTTTTTGTAGAAGTCCAGCATCATTTTTTAAGTTCCATTTTGTAACAGTTCTACGGTACTATTGTATCACATGTTATTCTTTTTTCAGCTTTGCCAACCTTTCCTCTTTATGGGACTAAAAGTCCAGCTCTGAATCAATTGAACTATATGCCTTTTGGATGTGTATTTGAGATTGATGGAAGCTGCAGAAAGATCTTCTTCTTCTTCTTCTGGTTACACCCTTGGGCCACCATGGTTGTTTAAAGGCAGGCAAGCCCTTTGCCACTTTCCATTCTGGGTTACTAGGAGGAAACAAAAATTCATCCATTTAACCAATATATATGAATAAGTTATTTATGATATATATTTGCATGCATTTCCTTTTTTAGTGCTCTATACCAACTTCATCTCGTGAAAGCAGAAACTGCACGGGCTTTCATTCCAAAGGAGTTAAAACTAGTTGAAGCATTTGGGTACCTTCTGATCTGTGGAAACATTTTTCTTGTTCATTAGTGGGAATCATGATTGGACAAGGCTCTCCTCCAAACAGTAAACTTAGTTATCTTTGCAATTAAGATGAGCTTCGGCTTCACAGGTATACCCTTGGTGGTCTCTTCCTTGCTCACTATGATGACAGCCCAGCTGGAAGGTTTGATGAGGTTTGACATGTTGACTTTCAGTTAGAAATTTAATGATTACCAAGAGCTTCTTTTAAGAAAAGTTAATCATTAATTGCTTATTCAAGGGCATCCTTAATAAGATGTTAAATAATGACAGAGTTTGACCAAGTTATAGAGATTCTGATAATGCCCTTGAATAAGATGTTAAATAATGACAGAGTTTGACCCAGTTATAGGGATTCTGATGTTTATGCATTTAACCTGTAACTGATCATTGCTAATCTACTTGAGTGTACATTCTCAGCTTGTGGTGATTGCTGGCATTGTATGGAACCCACCAACTTCATGCGCGTAATGCTTTCATACCCGGTTCTAGTATGCTAGGGAGATAAGATACATTCATGTGGTATAGCTGTTGTTCCTTATTTGTAATCATGCAAAGTTTTCATTGTGATACGCCTCTTTTGTTTCATTCATAGATGGGCTGCTAGAGTACTGGTGAATAGTTGTGAGGCATGCAGGCACGGTAGGAAGGTATAATAGAGCATTTCTCTGTAGTGTCATTTTTCTTCATTCTATTCCACCATTATTTACTTCACATCGCTTATGTTTTTCATAGGAAATAGGGCTTCCAAGCCATGTTGCAGTATTCTCAAAGGTACTCTCAATTAAATGATACAATTATCTAGACTTATGATATTTAGCACAACAGAAGGAGTGGGGTCTTTATTTTTTCTCTGTTTGTTTAAATACATGCATACCCAGTTCCATTATTGTTCAGAGAACATTTTATATACCATGCAGTCCTTGCGGGCTATCAGCAGCTTATGATTCATTCAACAATTCTGCTTTTCTTTGATTTGGCAATCTATCTACATTGTTGACACAGATAACAAATAACAAATATATACAATATGGCAGAAGCATACATAGTCCATCTGCTCGAATCTTTGTCCATCTTCTTATGCAAGTAAATCTTTGAGCAGCAGAACTTAGTGTGAAAAGATATCTGCAACTGTCTTACAGGTTGATGCGCTTAGTAGTCTTATGTTATTCATCTTCTTTGAGACAGAGAAAAGTGGAAATAATGGAGAAACAATCAAGCAGACACAGTAGTTTCCTAAACATGATTGGCATGAGTTCTGCTTACTGCAAGTCGAAGGAGCACAGTGAGATCCAAGTATCAGAAATTAAGGGCTCTTCCCAAATGTCCATATGTAGCATCAGTTTGCCATTTGTTGGTGAGTGAACTGTTTAGATCCGTTGAAATGTGTTTGTGCATGATTTCCTATGTGCCAATCAGTCGCTTTCTCCTTCTGTATAATCTACTATAACATGACTGTTAGATAATCTGGCTATATATTTTATAGCGGTTTTACTTTCTGATGTTAGTTGTTTAACCACTACTTTTTCCACTTCATGAATGAGTTTGAATTGATATGGAATATTTTGCTCATAGAAACAGATGAAATACAAAATTCCTAATGGCATTCTCAAGTAAAAGAGACAAGGCCTGTGGATTATAGTCAGGAAAGTTATTTGCTAGCCGCTTCTGGGAGAACATATATTCGGTCAATACTCTTTATGTTTTGCCAGTTGTTAAAGAGTACCTATCTTTCTAGATTACTGCATATCATTTCACTGTCCTCAGTACTCACTAGTGACTAATCACTAGATTCTTTCTTTAGTCAATTTGACAACATTGTGATTTTGTGACAAGGTTTTCAGAAGATTATATTTAGTTTTAGGAAATGGGACTTTTCCAAGCAGTTGACAGACTCTATGGTTGAGTGTTTAATATGCCTCTATTTTATTCTTTTGCTTGATTAAGTCGGCTGCTCTTTGCAAGTTTGGTTTTTTCCTTTTTCAAATGTCATTGAGTCACAAGAATACACACAAGAATGCACAACTACTCATGATATAGTGTAGGGCCTGATGAAACAAGAGTACAAAGTATTGGAAAATGCTTTGTGTTTTAATGAATAACTTCTTAAGGAATATAGAGGTCAAATATTGGTCCTATAGTTTGTTGAATTGAATTTTTTTAAAAATTTAATATCTGATGAATCAGTAATTGTGATAAATTACGTAATCTAGTAATGTGCTGTCTATAATCATGACATAAGTCTAATTTCCTGTTTCAATGCTGAAGGGAGCCTCGGAAACTGGAGACTAGGTATCTCTCATGACTAGAGACATCCTGAAGTGACAGCTGTTGGAAGTGATTATTTTGATGGAATATGAGTTATAAAGCCAGAATGAAATGCCTTGTTCGTTTGAAGATATGAAATTCTTTTAATTAGTCCAGAAATTTGATTACATTTCTCAATTTCTAAGTTGATACGTTGTTTGTTCTTATGAAATTCTAATGTAGGGTCTATTTTGCTGCAAAAGGAAAACTTAGGGTAATTGTAATCTAAAGCAATGAATTTTTTTTTCTTAAATCAATGTCTGGAGAACCTATATTTCTTGTTCTGATATTACTGTTTGATTTCTCCTGGTCATGATCTTGGTGATGGCAGTGCCAAAATCAAAAACAAGCGAGAAATGGATGGGTCCTATGATCAGAATGTCACTTCCAAGCTTTAGGTCAGTGTCTTACAAATACTGAGTTCAGCTTTCCTACCATGTTTTGACCTGAGAATGACTTCTATAATATGGAATTTCAGTGGCCAAACTGAACACAACCCCCAGCTTCTCAAGTACTCCTGCCAGATTGAATGCAGGTCTGCATTAACTGTAATATGACTTATCTTTCTCATGGTTAATGAGTATAGCATTATATTTCTTTACCTCTATTTTGCTGCTAAGGCATGACACCTTTCTGTGGCATGGATGTGAACCTTTTCGGTAGTCAGTCTATAATTCAAGTACCAAAGAAGTGGATGATTTATCCATGCAATCTCCCATATAGAGAAACAAATTTTGAGGTCCTTTTGCAGAATTTCTGATTCATGCATGGTTTAAAACTTTGGCTTCAGAGCATGTTTCGAGCAACCTTAAACTGGACATTTTCAGCTATTTTTTGTCGTCATGGCTGAAACAGGCTTACATTGGGAAAATGGTAACTAGGCTTTAAAAAAATTAAATTAAATTAAAAAATTAATTTTTGTTTTAAAGAAGGAACAGAAAAGGTTAAAGCATATTTTTAAATCTATAAAATATGGAAAATATATGTGCAGCCTTTCAACATGTGGTGAAAAATCTGTTAATTATGACTTTAGGTGCATCAATTCTTTCATGGAATTGCCTTTTATTTTTTTTCCTGAAAGAAAAGGACAGAACTGGAGGACCCACCTGGATTTCAATTCTTTCATGTAGTGAAAATAGATACAAGAAAGTCAGTGGCTGATGGTGTGAAGGTGTAATGCTAATACTTGTAACTATCAAACTTCAGAAGTTGGCTTAGGTAGATGTAGATTCTTATGTTCTGGATGTAGTGTTTGTAACTTCAGTAGAAATCTCATGTTTTCAATCTGTTGAGACACCTGTGCTGTAATGTGCAAAAATCAGTATATTGTTAAATATGAAATTTTAAACCGTGTATTCCCTTGAGTTATGTGGTTATGATTGTCACTTGTTCAACCTTTCTTAAACAACCAGCTGTTTGAGTTAGTTTCTGTATGAACTAGCTCTTTGATCTTTTTCTTGCATTCAGGCCATGGGACAGTTTCTTTCAAATCAATCAGCAAGCTCCTATATTTTGAAATTTCTGTTGGACATGGCTTTCCCATGAGTCTTTGTGACCTGTGGAGGCATAACACTTTGTTACATTCTTTTTGGCCACCAAAGCATGTTAGGATTATCCTTTCTCCTCCTCAAGTAGCTCTAGCTCATAATGGAACATACCATGCAGGGTGCGAGCAGTGGAGGCTGCTAAAATATCAAGGCCAAGGACTATTGATGCTGATGATGGCCATGATACCAATTTTAGCAACCAAGGTTCCAATCATTTTGCTGAAGATGAAGCATGGAACCGAAGCATTTCAGTGTTGCTATCAAAACCCATCTTAGCTTTGGAGTTCAACTTTCTAAAGATGCAGGTTGAAGCTCCGACCATCCTGGTTCCTCACTTGAAGAAGAATCAACTGGAAGAATCAAGATCTCACTGAACATTTTGTTTTACAAGAACTCTTTAATTGTTCAATTTTGTCATTTGTTTGTGTGGTGATATTTTTTTTTTTCCTAAAGTGGAAATTCATAAGATGCATAAAATAGCCAATGATGTAATATGCTATGACTGTTGTGGACTTTGGTGGTATTTTGCAAATTTTAAGTAATTTTAATGCTCAAGTATTCCGTAAACTCCTTGTTTGATTAGTGTTGGTGCAGCTAGCCGACCTTCGGCCATGTGGCAACATCAAGAAGGATGATCTGTGAATTATATTGATTAAGGTCAATTTCAGGATCATGTCAGTTGGAAAACCAATCTGGTTTAGCTTTCAACATGACTGCATACCGATATGAACTTATTTGGATTGGTTTTCGATAGAGCATTACTGGTTTTCGATAGAGCATTACGATCAGTTCAGTCTTGTACTGATTTGCCTTCGAGGATGTTGGTTCTGGATCGATGTCATATAGAATCATATATTATAAATCAGTTACTTGATAGTTCTACTATAGCTATCTTCTAGCTATGTGATAGCTAATTTTCATATGGATGAATAATTCACGATTTTCATACAACTGGTTATTTTATTATAATAATCTAACAAACTCTTCTAACGGTCTAAGCAAAGCTCCCTCTATATAAAGAGGGGTGGAATACTCTCCGAGGGAGAGGTCATAACTTATAGAGTTCAGATTCTGTTGAATTTTTTTTTCCTACCGAAGGAAATCTTGAGTTCTCATTCTTTCCATTCAAATCATTTTGTTTTTGTATTTTATTTTTCTATTTTTCACTATCTGTTCTTAAAATCTTGGTTGACTTAAACATTGAAGGGTCTTAAATCGAAGGAGATTTTACCAATTTTAGAATTTTTTTTTGCAAGATTTTTTCTGATCTTCATTGACGTGACCTCTTCATACTCCAACTTGATTCAAGACCTCTTTTTTTTTTTTTTTTTTTTTTTTTTTTTTGCAATTTTTTCTGATCTTCATTGACGTGACCCTCTTCAATACTCCAACTTGATTCAAGACCGACCTCATTGTCTATTCTCCAGAGCCTTGCAACAATAATTAGTATGAATTCTGGTACTTAATACTTTTGGTCCATTGAACTTTACCATTGATATTAAGGCACCTCTTTAGATGTCATTGGTTTCTTTTTCGTTTTTCCTTAAAGACATAGGGATGTACCTCCTCTTGGAAGTATTTGTTGCATGGATTCAATGGAAAAGAATTAGTTGCAAACAGTCGGTGGATCTATTGTGATTGGTGGATCTGTTGTGACTGGGCTTCAAAAGTGTACGCAGAGAGGCACCAATCACCTCCTTATATAGGATATTGTTGCTATACTGTCGGATTGTGTAGATCCCACCAATACGTATATTTTTCGAGAAGTGAATACGATAGCTAATTGGATAGCTGCATTTGTCATGGAGCACTTTGCATCGCATATTTGGACTGACTTATGAGAGACCTCTAATCTGTTTAGGGATGTTTTGCTCTTTGATTTTTTTGGACGTATTTACACTCGAAGGGTTTGATTGATCCATTTTATCAAAAAAAAAAAAAAAAAAAGAAAAAGAGCCACTGGATCCATTTTGCATGGTTCCATCCATATAAATAGTTCCTTCAACCATTTGAGATCATCCAAACCAGCCATCTATTCTCACATGCTTATTAATATACTGTTTTAGTTGTCCACAGGAAGTCCAAAAAAGGAAAAGTTCTCGTGCACAATCTTATTCCCAACCAATCATATCCTGTTCTCTTTCCTCTATATGATTGCTCTACTTCCCATGCCATTGGATGAAATAGATGCTTGTAATTCTATGTTGTTCTTTTAAACTTTGACCTAGAGTTTGGATCTCTTATTCGAGAGGACTCCTGATACCCATAGTTTAAGTTACTACAAGCAAATAAAATACCCCTTGAGATTAACTAAGGTTCTAATTCATCTTGATTTGAGATGAAAGTCCTGAAAAAGCATTACCACGCCAAACTAGATAAAACAATTTAGATATCAATATTTTGGCCACTACAGTGAAAGCTATTATTTAAATTGGTTGAAATTAGAGATGTCAATATTTTACTGTTTAACCTATTTAACTTGATTTAACTCTTCATAGATTTGGTTAGGTAACATATTTAACAAAGTGGACAGGTTCAGATCGGGATGTTTGATCGATTTAATAAATAGATCTGATTTGGGTTAACAGATCTATATCTTGTCCGACTGACCCGGTTGCCACACCTAGTTGCAATATTCTACTGATTAACAGACCAAACATATGATTACCGACAAAGCCTAGTGATATGATCGTGAAGGCAAGCACAAAGCATTAAAAAATTGAAGTTGCCGAACCCGAAGCTACTACAGTTCACTTGATTTAGTGCTCTCTCATTATATTTCTCAAACTCAAAAACTACCAGAAAATCACATTTTTAAGATCTCACAGCGTGCATACAAAAGCTCCAACCACAACCAACACCCACCACCTCTTTATCGAAACTTGATTCACAATCCTTCTGTGAAGGCCCTCCAGTGGACTGCAGCCAAGTCCCTCCCTGAATCAACTCTGCCACAGTAAAATCCTTGGCCACATTAGGGTCGGTTATCACATGGTAACCGGTCCAGTTGACACGCCCACTGGTCCCAGCGCCTGGGCCAACATTGGCATACTCTCCATAGAACAAGGTGTCTAGTGCAAAGTCCCCACTCCATTCCTCCCACCCTTTGGGATCCACATGATCATCAATGTAGGATTGCATGAACACTGTCCTCGAATACTCCTTCCATGGCCGGCCGAGGTACGTCGGTATCGACCCCTTGACCGGCACAAGGTCATCACTTGGCAGCACCTTGCATTTCTGGATTGAAGTGCCCGTGTTTTGGTTCGGGTCGACCCGGCCTTGAGCCGTCACAAGGTTCTGCTGGTTGCTCATCGGCTTGCGGGCAATGAGGTTGCAATTTTGGAAGACCACCGCTGCATTGCCAAAGATGAAGTCGACGGTGCCTGAAATTATGCTGTCTCCATAGAATTGACGGAGGGAGTGGGCGTAGAGTGTGTCTTGGTAGCCATCCACGCGGCAACGATTTATGACCGATCTATCGGCACCGACTCGCAGTGCCACCGCCTGGTGCTTCTCGGGCCCTGCCGTGTTCTCGATGCAGATGTCTTGCAGTATGAATCCTTCCCCCACGGCAGCTGCATTTCCATTAAAACGTTTTAAGGTTAGATTCGTACTTAACCTCTACCAACATATCACCAAATTTCAGTACATTTATGTCGAGAAATCAAGAAGTTTCTATTCCCAGTGACACAAATGATGACAATTGAAAGCAATTTTTGTATAGTAGCAAAAGATCTATGCTGAAAGCATCCAACAAGATGAGCTTTTAACTACATAACATTAATTTCATGTCAAAATTGCTGCTAAATTCGTCATATTCGTGGCCAGAAATCAACCACATCTGTAGGTCTCCCTGCCATCATGAGAAAATATCAAAAAAATCAACCAAAAAAAGTTATTACAAGAAAAAACAAAGCGAGTTAAAAGTCATAGAATTAATTTCTCAAAATAAGCCATAAATCTTGGTTGCTAGTAAGCTAAATTACACCAACCTAATGTAGCTGAGTTAAAAGTCGTCGACCCATCCACAACGTTGAGACTGCCCGTTATAACGGTCGAATTCATGCCATCACCAACGATCATAACGTTAGTCTTCTTCTTCCCAACGATCACATTCTCTTTATATGTTCCCTCCTTCACATAAATCACATACCGTACCTTCCCCTTATCTGGGGCAGAATCCACCGCCTCCTGCACTGTCTTATAGTCCCCACTCCCGTCCGCCGCCACCGTCACGTTCACCGCAACCCCGTCCGACGAAGAAGATTCCAGAAGCTTCCGATCCTTGACCGTCAGCCATGACGGAAACCTGCTAACGCGTTCGATTGCATCGCCGTCGGACGGGGAAACGGCGCTCAGAACGGCGAGGGTGGCACCGGCCAACGCCGTTAGGGATTCTAAATGGGCTTCCATTGGTGGGCCGATAGGCCCGCTAAGCCCATCCGAGCACGTGACGTGGTTTGTCAGCACGGCGCTTAGCCACGTGCGGGCGTCGGTGTAGGCCTCAGCGGAGATGGCGGAGGCCGAGTCGAGGAAGAGGTCACGTGAGAGGTCCATCAGATGGATGCAGTCCGCGAGGGGGGACCGTTGGATGGTGTCAGGACCACCGATCGGACGGTATGAATTGTTGGCAAAGGTGAGGAAGGAGTCGATTAAGAGGAGGGATCGGTGGAGGACGGTTTGGAGGACTTGTACCGGGTCCGGTTTGGGCCGGCGGCCGAGGGCTGAGAGGGCGGTGGAGATAGCGGCGTTGCATGTGGCCGGGTTGGGGGAGTTGGCGCAGAGATGGGAGGGGTTGGGGGTGGTGGTGTTGAGTTGGAGGGTGATGAGGGCGGCGATGCAAATGAGGGAGGCTATGGAGAGCGTGAATAAGAGGGCGTTGCAACGATGGGTGGTCTTTTTGGTGGCAGGAGAAGAAAGGAGGGGTTCATGGCTTTGTTCCATGATTGTGCTACCATGGAGAGGTTTGTGCTTCCCCTGAGCTTAATTTATAGGAAGGTTGGGGTGGAGGGGAGGGGGAGGGGAGGGGAGGGGAAAGGAGATAGAGAGAGAGTTACAGTCAAAAAGGCTAAGAAAACCTACAGTCTAAAGTTTTGATAACATACAGTCAACTAAAGTTGCTGCGTACTCATAAATCTGAATTCTTTTCTTTAAATAAGAAGTATATTATTGTTATGTGATTAAATTAATTAGTTTATTTATTTATTTATTTATTTGTTTGTCTGTAGGAACGATTACATTTTTTTGGTCGTTTAATAATGTGCTTCTATTTGAGTCTTCTATCCTTCATGATTTGATCTCTTGATTGCAAATTAAGTTCTAATAAAATATTTACAGAATTTAAATTATTTCAGGTGTTGCATAATTAAATATAAGTGACGGTTATAATGTATCTTAATCATACCATTTGATCTTAAATTCATTTCTCAAGAAAAAAATATTAATTTCTTGTAAATAAGATCTTTTACTTTGCTCGTATAAAATATACTGAAAGTATTGGCTGGTTACTCTTGCACCATCTAGCTGGGTCTTTGTTCGGTGAAGACCCCAGCAAACACACCTTCCACCCAGTGCCTTTATCAGCATGCAGGATGTACCTTGTGAAGACCCCGGCAAACACGCCTTCCACCACTAGACTAAACTATGGAAGCGTTTTCCAAGATGTAGTAGTCCTCTATTAAAACTTACGTGGTGGACCATGCAGAATATGGAATGCCTTATCATACAATCAGAGACCAACACATGCACCAAAATTTGTACCTGGAATTGTCAATAAAAAATACGAAGAGCTAAAGATAAGCTACTAGGTTGTGCACCGCATTCTGCATGGTCTAGCTGATCCACCTCCCTCACAACCAGACAAGGCTTTTACAGTGACCTACTCCACTAGGAGCCCTATCCACGGTTCTTAAACTTGGATGATCATAATACTATCTAGATGCTCATATCACATAAAGTAATTATGGATTAAATAAGTAACAGTTCGACTCCATTACGAGTCTGTTCGATGACTTCCCTAGGGTTCTTTGATTCGGCAGATGGCTTGGGAACGACAGAAGTCCAACACGACCATGATTCTGTCGGTGCGTCGGTGAAATATCTTTCAGAAAGCTTGGGCTTGTGGCCCATAATTTACTCCATTAGTGGAGCTAAAGGGTGAGTGCATGTATTAAGGGCATTTTCTACTTTACATCCCTGATGGTCCTATCATTGCGCGTTTATATGTTTTCTAAGACAAAAGGAAAGCTGGTTTTAGAGGAATGCACCAGTTGGATACATTATTTATTTGGGCACACTGAAGCGTTTTTATATATTCTAACAGTACTCAGATCTGCTATCCCAGAGGGACCTAAGGGAATCCAAAGTTCAAACATACTGGTATTGTCCCTTGTGTGGATAAGAGCTGAAATTGATATTATTGTTAATGGTGTAATGGGTAGCAGTGGCATGCACCAAGGGTCAAGAAAAGAGGCATATGCCATGGAACCAATGGGTGGAGGCACAAAATGAGCTACTAGGGTCATTGTTTCACGCACCAACCACCAGAAGACCGGTCTAAATCGTTACCTTATGCTATCTAATGACATTAATATTGGCCCCTTCTGAAAGAAAAATATCGGGTGGCAATTAATATGAATTGCTCTACAAATTTACAGGGTTGAATAACCAGGAAAAGTTCTCTAGGTTTCACCACATATTTGAACAAATTGAGTCCCATTAGGCAATATGTAAATCTATCATGCCATGCCCTTATTTGATTCTAGTTGGCTTCCCCCTAAGATATGTGTGAGGGCATTTTCATTGATCAGAGCATACTGCTCCCCAAATCATTCGCAATCCCATAACAAGTTCCTTCTATTTCATCTTTGCTTCAAAACTGGTTAGGCATAATGTAAAGGTTCCACCATAGCACCCAAGACCAGCCAGTCGATAACTGTTTGTTGGTTAAATCAAATAGTTGATGGTATGGATGAAAGTGATATGGATATTATTTATTTGAATCTATTTTCGTATCCACATCAAATCGAATATGGATAAAAATTTAAAGATTCGACTAATATCCATATCCGTATCGATATCCATATCGATAAAAAAAAAATAGATATGGATATGGATAGACAGCTATTCGATCTATATCTAAATATCCGAATCTGCATATAATCCTATATAATTTTATATAATATTATTAATTTTAAAAAAAATGTACAACTATATAAACATGTTATTAACTTGATTTATCATTATTTAATAAAATCTTTGATTATGTAGTCATAAAGTTTAATTATTTAAGTTATATCTGTTATTATATCCATACTTCTAGTATCCAATTGTATCCGTATCTGTTTAAAATAAATATAGATATAAATTTTTGTATTCAAATAATATTTATATCCATATTTGTATTCAACAGATAAAACAAATATGAATATGGATATACTGATATCCGATCCGTATCCAATCTGATTTCAGTCTTAGTTGATGGATTTGATCAAAAAGTTATCATTTAAGCTAGTCTAAGACTGTTTAATAAATAAATCATATACTTCTCTTATATTTGATGCCGTCATTTTTAGTACTCTGGATATCTCCGTTCTAATTAAACCCAACAATTGTTTGATCGGCTCCTTTAGGATTACCATGATCTCAAATGTTGATTTCTGAATTGTTAATATTTGATATAACCACCTCCCTCCCTCCCCCTCTCTCTCCCCCCATTAATTTTTTTAATTCAAAAAATAATATTTTATTTAACAATTTTGAATAATCATGGTTGTAACGATCAAATTTCTTGTCTCTATCTTGCTATCTCCACTTGAAAGATAACGTTCCCACACCAAAAAAAAAAAAAAAAGTGATAATAAAAGCTCAGACATGCTTGTGGACATGAATGAAAATGAGATTCACACACCTGCGCATGTGTGTGACTTGTTTTTTAATATCATGATGCAGAAAAAAGTTTGTCTAATTTGGACCAGATGAAAATTTATTTTTTGTTAAAAAAAATAATCAGTTAATATTAGTGATACTCAGGAGGATCATCTGGGATTTCAAAGTGATCGATAACTTAGTTTAATATTGATGATTTGGAAGTATTAGCTAAGTTATTTCTTGAGATTAGCAAGCTTATAAGTAAAATGAATCAAAACATTTTACTTCTAAAGATGCTAAATAAATGATAGAGGGTGATATCCCTCCATATCAAGCAAATGCAAGGGAGATCCACATTGATGTAGAGTGAGGACTAAAAAGGGGTTCGACCATGAAACACAAATTGAAGGCAACTTAGAAGAATCCTTTGTTCAACCAGGGAAGTTCTCTTTACGAATTGTTTTACTAGTTTGTCAAAAGCCATTCCTTCATATGATGTATTGAAGCATATACAAGACATGACCTCTAACCCTAATTCGGATAATATAAATTGTAGTGGAAGTAGAACTTGATAATAATGAACCATCCTAGAATTATTCAAACTACAGATATATAGAAATTTGGCTAAAATTTGATACATCTGCAATAAAAATTTAACTTAATTATTGAAATCTTTACCTACGGATCCGTGAGCTCCTGCGAAGCTGGGTATAGTTTAGTAGAAAATGGTTTCTCCCAATTGCATCCTGTGTTGCTTCACATATCTAATTTACAAGTTGATTTTGATGATTTACAACTAAATTTAGATTTATTCGGTTCAGATGTGAACAAAGTTCAAAAAGTGTGCCATGCCTCAACTTGTGTTTGTGCGTGCGCGATTTTAGCATCTACAATTCCAAAAAGTAATGTCCAATTATACGGACACCTTCCCTCACGAAGGAAGTGTTAGGCCTGGAGTTCAATTTTAGGCATCCTAACTCAGCCCAATCAAATCATGTGCCCTCTTGTTTATTTTTTTGACCCAATGGGCCACAATGCATAGCCTATCCATTTGTATATGTATCAGTGTGGACCGTCTGCGGAGGCCAGTGTCACGAAGTTGGGCCTGAGCCCTGACGCCTGCTAGCACGGGCACGGGAAATATGTTCGCGATCTGTCCGTGGCACGGCATGTCAATTTCTTCTTTTTGCCATATAATACAAAAAAAATGCCAAAACTTTCCAAACGTTTCAAATTTCAAGAGTGTAGTTGTTATTTATGCATGTTATAAGCAATTTCTAGTTTGAAGTGAAATGTCACTTAAAAATAGAGTTGCAAATGGATGGAGTAGGACCAAAGAAAACTTGATCGATCGTGAATTAAACACAATAAAATGGTGAAAACTCATTGAAATTTCTTTGAGTATATATAGAATATATATATAGTATGTACATCTGAAAATAAAAAAAATATTTCAGCAATGATTTAAATTCAAAATTTAAATAGAAAAAAAAAAAGAGAAAAACGAGGAAAGGATTACAACAATAATTTGAATTTAAAATTTAAAAAATTAAATTTTGAATTGAGAGAATTTATGACATATTGATTATCCTCTCAAGTTGAGCATTTGATTAAGAGTGAAGCTTGGACTATAAATACTGAACATGGTTGGAGTGAAGATCTTTGATGAAGATGTCAGTGATTTGATTTGTAGAAGAGATGAATTTAATATCTAAAAACTTATGATCAATCAATTCTTGGATGTAGTGATAGTTGATCTCGATATTTTTGATTTTCATACGGAATATTGGATTAAAAATGAGAGAGATGAAAGAAATATTATCACACTGGATTAAAGGAAATAAATAGAGAGGAAAATGCAATTCACATAATAGATAGCATAATCATTATAGTTCAATAGTAGTTTGGGCAAGCCATCAATATTTTGCTCTAACAGATGATCGAGCGACTATTATTTACTTTTTAGCACTCTAAAAAATAGGATTAGATCCGAAAAAAATATAATAATGACATATGAAGCATCTATTAATAGGGATGCCAACAAATCTGCATCTAAATATGCAACCAAATTTAATGGATCCGATCGTAACCGAAGTCCAAAAGTGATGATACCTTTGAGAAACTGAAGTATACATTTGATTGCTACCATAAAGGACTCCATTGGATTTTATAAAAATTGAAAGCTATATCTAATCATGTTAAAGTTACATATTGGAGGGCTCCAACAATATTCTAATAAAATGAAGGATCATCAAAAGAAGAGCTATCTATATGATCCAACTTTTTGATAGAGCAAGAGCTTGAACATGGTTTGCATCCAAGTATGTTAGTGTGTTATAACAAGTCTAGAATATATATTTGGATTGATATAAGAAAATATCATTACTTGTTCGATCTATTTGGATGCCAAAAAAATATGATAATAAGCCCATATCTTTCATTTTAAATGAATCAGCAAGTTCTATAATAAGCTTGCGAAGAGCACTATTATTATTGTCATTAGAATAATATTATTAATATAAAGAACAAGATCTAATATAATATTGTCATGATGATATATAAATAGTGAATGATCGGATTGTGAAATAATAAACCCCAACTCTATAAGTCTTGAGCTAAACTTTTCATACCAAGCACGAGAAGCTTATTGAAGTCTATTTTGTGCATTTGACAAATATGAGTAAGTTTTGATGGATCAATATAACCAGAAGGTTGAGACATAAATATCATTTCTTAAAGGTCACCATATAAAATGGTGCAACTCTACATCACGTTGATGGAGTGGCCAATTGTGAGTCAAAGCTATTATCAGAATAGTTCTAATTTTAGTATATAGGATCGAATGTTTTAATAAAATATACTGCAGATTGTTGGTGAAAGCCTTTGACAACTAAGCAAGCTTTATATTTATTGATGGATCCATCCAAATTGTATTTAATTTGAAACACCTACTTGCAACTGATAATATTTATATGTGGTTGAACAACAACAAGAGTCTAAGTTTGCTGGTTCTAAAGAGACGTAAATTCAAGAACCATGGCGCATCTTCATTTCAGACTTTTTTCAAGTTTATGTATAACATGTTGGTTCAATAGGATAGGATAGAGTAAGGGTCGTTGGGAGAGGATAATAGGTATGGTTTTATATATTATGTTTAGAGATACGGATTGAGATTGGGCAGTCATGGGATGGGTGCACTATGATAGGTTACTTGGTTGGTTGGTCGGAGAGGGGAGTTTGGTGATGGATGGTGGCAGAGGAGATGCAAGGAAAGGAAAGTAAGAAGTGGTCTTATGTTGAGATGATTTTTTGGATATTTGTATTGTTATATAGTAAAGTGGTTGAATTGGACATTGTTACTATAGGAGAATCCTGAGATTAACATACTGTACCTGCAGAATGATCTGAAAATGTATGGTTGTTGATAGTCCAAATAGTATCCATAGGTATTGAAAGTTGAGATAACCATATAAAAAAGGAGTCAAGAGTATATGTGAGGTTATGAAAAGTTGATTGAAGTGGTGATATGGTTGAAAAAGAAAAAATATATTCATAAAAAATAACATGACGTGATACATAATTTTTTTTTTACTAAATCAAAGCATCTATATCCTTTGTGAATAGTGTTATACTCTAAGAAATAATATTTAGTTGATCGAAATTCTAGTTTATTGGACTTGTATGGTCAAAGCTAAGGAAAACATAAATAACCAAAAGCTCATAAATCTGAATAGTTGGGAGATTTTTGAAAAAACTTCTCATATGGAAAAATTTTGTAACGAGAAACAATAGATGTTCAATTTGTTAAATATGCTACGATAGAAAAAGCTTGTAACTAGAATTTTAAAGGAAGAGATGCAAAGCAAGAAATGTAATTCCAATTTTAACTATGTGATGGTGTTTACTTTCAACAATATCATTTTGTTCCGAGTATGGGGTCAAGAAAATTGATGCAATATGCCATATAAAGATAGAAAATACATAAGGATATTGCTTTTGAGTTCACCACCTCTATCAGAATGGAAGATTTTAATTTTAGTATTAAGTAAATTTTTAACTTATGCTTTAAAATAGATAAAAATATCAAAAAAATCAGATTTGTCACCTATAAAAAATAACCATGAATAATATAAAAAATCATCAATAAATAACACATAATAAGTTAAATTTGAATATGAAAAAGTATGAGAAGGGCTCCAAACATTGAGAAACTTAAATAGATAAATAAAATGATAATTTTCTATGTTTCCTAATAGGCAAGATGAACATAGAGTTTGTCTTGATTTATTTGAAATTGCAAGAGAAGACAAAATAAAAAATTGAATATCATCAGATGGATATGGAGATGATGACACCAAAGATCAATGAAGATAAGACGGTTAATATGGGCTGTAGGTGAGTAAACTTATACATCTTTTATAAGAAAATGAAAGGGATAAAGTCCATTCTCAGTCATCCCACGGTGCAATATCGTTCCTGATTTTTTATCCTTGACAATAAAGTCAAATTCATCAAACAAGAAATAACAGTTATTATCATGAGAGAAATGGTCTACATATAAGAGATTTGCAGAGGCCTGAGGATATGAAGAATATTGGATAAATGACATTTATCTTTTTTCTAGTATTTTTATCTAGCATTCTTAAGGGTAGATCCAATTGAAAATAGATGATGCTCTTATCACTACTAAGGCTTTTTCTGATACTTCAAAAATTGAAACCTTTAGTGGAAGTCACTTTAAAAGATGGCAGAAAAAAGTTTTCTTTGCTCTAGATGTGATTGGTTTAGCTTGTGCCTTGATTGAATCAAAGCCTAAGGAGGGAATTGAAAACTATGAAAACTTATTGAGATCTTGGGAACATGCTAACAAGGTCTGTAGGCACACAATTCTCTATACCTTAGCCAATGACCTTTTTGATGCTTATTGCACTTATAAAGAGGCTAAAGAGATATGGGAATCTATGAATAAGAAGTATGTGGTAGAAGATGCTGGCACCCAAAAATTTGCTATAGAAAATTCTTTGCAGTTTCAAATGACTAATGAAAAAGATATTAGATCTCAAATTAACAAGTATCACAAGCTACTGAAAGATAATAAAAATGAGAAAATCACATTGCAAGAAAAAATTATGATAGGATGTTTGATCAAGAAATTATCGAAGTCGTAGAGTAACTACAAGCAACAACTAAAATGCAAAAGAAAGCAAACAACCCCAAAGGATGTGATCATGCATATCATCATTAAAGAAAGAAATCGAAACCAAATCAAGAAAGAAAAAGCCAAACAAGAGGCTTCAGAGGTTAACCTTGCTGCTCACCAAGCCAAATTCAACACCAACAATAGGAATGCTAATAAGAGGTATGTCAATAAGTCCCACAAATTTGATAATAAGCCCAAACATAATAATTCGATCTTTAAGAAAAAAGGAGCATGCTTCATGTTTGGCAAACTAGGGCATCATGCACCTCAATGTAGATATAGAAAGAGAAACAACAATTTTGCTAAACCAAATGCAAACTTGGTGGAGGTATAGATTATTACTGCGGTCATTTTTCAGGTAAATAAGATAGCAAATATGAAAGACTGAGTGGTTGACTCTGGTGCTACTAGGCACATATGTGGAAATCGGAATGCTTTTACCTCCTACACACTAGTAGAGTAAGGTATAGACATGAGTGCTTCCAGATCTACACCAATTTTTGAAAAAGATAAGGTTCTTCTCAAGCTTACTTCTAAAAAAATACTATCCTTATCTGATGTGCTCTATATTCCTGATATCCATGTGAACCTTGTTTCTATGTCTTTTCTGAGAAAGGTTGGAGTGAAAGTCTCTTTTGAGTCAGATAAAATCATAATGACTAAAAATAATGTGTTTGTGGGTGTTGGGTATAAAATACCCACAGCCGAAATCCTCAACAGAGCAGCTTCGCACGGACTCCTACGGGAGCCGGGCTCCGCCATCGACAGCAGAGCAGCTTTGCCCGGACTCCTACGGGAGCCGGGCTCCGCCATCGACAGCAGAACAGCTTCGCTCGGATTCCTACGGGAGCCGGGCTCCGCCATCGACAGCAGAACAGCTTCGCCAGGACTCCTACGGGAGCCGGGCTCCGCCATCGACAGCAGAGCAGCTTCGCCCGGACTCCCATCGACAGCAGACAGCTTCGCCCGGACTCCTACGGGAGCCGGGCTCCGCCATCGACAGCAGAGCAGCTTCGCCCGGACTCCTACGGGAGCCGGGCTCCGCCATCGACAGCAGAGCAGCTTCGCCCGGACTCCTACGGGAGCCGGGCTCCGCCATCGACAGCAGAACAGCTTCGCCCGGACTCCTACGGGAGCCGGGCTCCGCCATCGACAGCAGAGCAGCTTCGCCCGGACTCCTACGGGAGCCGGGCTCCGCCATCGACAGCAGAGCAGCTTCGCCCGGACTACTACGGGAGCCGGGCTCCGCCATCGACAGCAGAGCAGCTTCGCCCGGACTCCTACGGGAGCCGGGCTCCATCATCGACAGCAGAACAGTTTCGCCTGGACTCCTACGGGAGCCGGGCTCCGCCATCGACAGCAGAGCAGCTTTGCTCGGACTCCTACGGGAGCCGGGCTCCGCCATCGACAGCAGAGCAGCTTCGCCCGGACTCCTACGGGAGCCGGGCTCCGCCATCGACAGCAGAGCAGCTTCGCCCGGACTCCTACGGGAGCCGGGCTCCGCCATCGACAGCAGAACAGCTTCGCCCGGATTCCTACGGGAGCCGGGCTCCGCCATCGACAGCAGAGCAGCTTCGCCCGGATGCCTACGGGAGCCGGGCTCCGCCATCGACAGCAGAGCAGCTTCGCCCGGACTCCTACGGGAGCCGGGCTCCACCATCGACAGCAGAACAGCTTCGCCCGGACTCCTACGTGAGCCGGACTCCGCCATCGACAGCAGAGCAGCTTCGCCTGGACTCCTACGGGAGCCGGGCTCCGCCATCGACAGCAGAGCAGCTTTGCCCGGACTCCTACGGGAGCCGGGCTCCGCCATCGACAGCAGAGCAGCTTCGCCCGGACTCCTACGGGAGCCGGGCTCCGCCATCGACAGCAGAGCAGCTTTGCCCGGATTCCTACGGGAGCCGGGCTCCGCCATCGACAGCAGAGCAGCTTCGCCCGGACTCCTACGGGAGCCGGGCTCCGCCATCGACAGCAGAGCAGCTTCGCCCGGACTCCTACGGGAGCCGGGCTCCGCCATCGACAGCAGAGCAGCTTCGCCCGGACTCCTACGGGAGCCGGGCTCCGCCATCGACAGCAGAACAGCTTCGCCCGGACTCCTACGGGAGCCGGGCTCCGCCATCGACAGTAGAACAGCTTCGCCCGGACTCCTACGGGAGCCGGGCTCCGCCATCGACAGCAGAGCAGCTTCGCCCGGACTCCTACGGGAGCCGGGCTCCGCCATCGACAGCAGAGCAGCTTCGCCCGGACTCCTACGGGAGCCGGGCTCCGCCATCGACAGCAGAATAGCTTCGCCCGGACTCCTACAGGAGCCGGGCTCCGCCATCGACAGTAGAACAGCTTCGCCCGGACTCCTATGGGAGCCGGGCTCCGCCATCGACAGCAGAGCAGCTTCGCCCGGACTCCTACGGGAGCCGGGCTCCACCATCGACAGCAGAACAGCTTCGCCCGGACTCCTACGGGAGCCGGACTCCGCCATCGACAGCAGAGCAGCTTCGCCCGGACTCCTACGGGAGCCGGACTCCGCCATCGACAGCAGAGCAGCTTCGCCCGGACTCCTACGGGAGCCGGGCTCCGCCATCGACAGCAGAGCAGCTTCGCCCGGACTCCTACGGGAGCCGGGCTCCGCCATCGACAGCAGAACAGCTTCGCCCGGACTCCTACGGGAGCCGGGCTCCGCCATCGACAGCAGAACAGCTTCGCCCGGACTCCTACGGGAGCCGGGCTCCGCCATCGACAGCAGAACAGCTTCGCCCGGACTCCTACGGGAGCCGGGCTCCGCCATCGACAGCAGACCAGCTTCGCCCGGACTCCTACGGGAGCGGGACTCCGCCATCGACAGCAGAGCAGCTTCGCCCGGACTCCTACGGGAGCCGGGCTCCGCCATCGATAGCAGAATAGCTTCGCCCGGACTCCTACGGGAGCCGAGCTCCGCCATCGACAGCAGAACAGCTTCGCCCGGACTCCTACGGGAGCCGGGCTCTGCCATCGACAGCAGAGCAGCTTCGCCCGGACTCCCACGGGAGCCGGGCTCTGCCATCGACAGCAGAACAGCTTCGCCTGGACTCCTACGGGAGCCGGGCTCCGCCATCGACAGCAGAACAGCTTCGCCCGGATTCCTACGGGAGCCGGGCTCCGCCATCGACAGCAGAGCAGCTTCGCCCGGACTCCTACGGGAGCCGGACTCCACCATCGACAGCAGAACAGCTTCGCCCGGACTCCTACGAGAGCCGGGCTCTGCCATCGACAGCAGAGCAGCTTCGCCCGGACTCCTACGGGAGCCGGACTCCGCCATCGACAGCAGAATAGCTTCGTCCGGACTCCTACGGGAGCCGGGCTTCGCCATCGACAGCAGAACAGCTTCGCCCGGACTCCTACGGGAGCCGGGCTCCGCCATCGATAGCAGAGCAGCTTCGCCCGGCTCCCGTAGCCGGGCTCCACCATCGACAGCAGAACAGCTTCGCCCGGACTCCTACGGGAGCCGGGCTCCACCATCGACAGCAGAGCAGCTTCGCCCGGACTCCTATGGGAGCCGGGCTCCGCCATCGACAGCAGAGCAGCTTCGCTCGGACTCCGCCGGGCTCCGCCATCGACAGCATGACAACTTCGTCCGGACTCCTACGGGAGTCGGGTGCCGCCCTCAGTCTCCGACCTCAGTATCAGCTGCTGGAGCCGGACTCCACCCACGACCTCAACCGAAAGGAGGACCCCTCCCGGACTCCTACAAAGGCCAAACTCCGACCACTGCCGAGCCTCGATCAACAGATCCGCGCCCCTTGGCAGATCACAATAACAACCATGATCCTGTTCCACTTCCTATAGCGGATTCCGTGCGGCTCCATCACCCCCTGCGGCGGACCCATTACTCTCTGACAGGCTGTGTCAACGGCCACGATGCTGCTCCATTCCCTGCGGCAGGTGCTGCACGATCCCACTACTCGCTGACAACTAGCGGCAACGGACGCCGCTCCACTACTTGCAACAGGCCCTACGTGGCGGGCTATGACGATAGCCACGGGTCTACCCCACTATCTTTCGCAATCAATTCCTCTGACCATGGGCTGCCCACTACCAGACGGTTACAAACGTCGCCATCAATCCGTTGCCTCCTCCGCTTATAAAAGGGGGACCCAGATACGTTATTCTTTAAGCTCATTCTTCTTTATCTCAAAACTCTGCTAAATTCTCCGTTCGAGCACTCCATTCTTGTTGAGGCAGAGAACTGACTTGAGCGTCGGAGGGTCTTGCCGGAGCAACCCCACCTCCGGTTTAGACTTCCCTTGCAGGTCCCGACGGCGACCGCAGCTTCCCCGACTCCAGCTTCTCCGGCGCAAGTGGATTTTTGCACCAACAGGATTGGCGCTAGAGGAAAGGGCTGTGCCTTCGCAGCACCCTTATTCTTGAAGGAGCGCTCAACGGATCCGCTTCCGGCCATCTTTTCTGGCACCCAATCCTCTTTTCCCCGTCCGATGCCCTCTCGCGAGGTTTCTGCATGACTACCTCCGGCTCTGGTCGCCGACAAAGGGTGGCCAGGCGACCAGTCCCAGCCGGATTCCGTCAATGTCATCTCGGGGGAATCCCGGCAGGAGGCAATCAGCACATCAGCTGCGCCCCTCAAGCGGCAAAAAGTTGAAGAACCCATAGCCTTCACTGAAGAAGACGCCCAGGGAGTCCAATTCCCTCATAACGATGCGGTCGTAGTTTCCTTGAACATAGCAAATTATGACGTCCGTCGCATTCTTGTCGACAATGGAAGTTCGGCCGACATTTTATTCTACAGTGCCTTTTCGAGAATGGCCACTCTTGGCGATCATTTAAGGCCGATTTGCTCCCCCTTAATAGGGTTTACTGGTGACGCCGTTCCAACGGAAGGAATGATAGCTTTAACTGTGACCGCGGGTCAGCATCCAAAGCAGTCCAGAGCCCTGGTGAATTTTCTGGTGGTAAAGGCGCCATCTGCCTACAATGCAATTCTTGGCCGACCCGGCCTCAATGCCCTCAGAGCCGTTGTTTCGACCTACCATTTGAAATTGAAGACGACAAGGGGATCGGAGAAGTCCGGGGAGACCAAGCGCTGGCCAGGCACTGCTACAACATCGCCCTGCAAAGGAGCGATCAAGCGGACCTCTGTCCGGTCGACGGGTTGGATGCGCGCGATGACCTCACTGAAGAGAGGGGCGGTCCGATCGAGGACCTAATACCAATTCCTTTGAATGATGGGAATGCGGAGCATGTGGTGTTAATTGGCTCCAACCTGGAGGAGGGGGTGCGGACGCATCTCGTGGATTTCCTCCGAAGGAATGCGGACGTTTTCGCATGGGTCCCGACGGATATGCCGGGGATTGACACAGAGGTCATGGAACATCATCTGGCGGTCGACCCTAAACATCGGCCGACAAAAGAAAAAATCCGGAGTCATGCCCCGGAGAGGCAGAAGGCAATAGCTGAGGAAGTAGATAAACTTCTCAAGGCCGGATTTATCAAGGAGGTCAATTATCCTGAGTGGATCTCCAATGTTGTCTTGGTCAAGAAAGCAAACGGCAGGTGGAGGATGTGCATCGACTTCAAAAAGCTGAATAAGGCTTGCCCAAAAGACAGCTACCCCCTTCCCAGGATCGACCAACTGGTGGACGCTACCTCGGGCCATGAGCTTCTTACTTTTATGGATGCGTTCTCCGGCTATAACCAGATTAGAATGGCATCGGAAGATGAAGAAAAGACAGCTTTTATCACTAATCGCAGCCTTTACTGCTACAGGGTTATGCCGTTCGGCCTCAAGAACGCGGGCGCAACCTATCAACGACTGGTGAACAAAATCTTCAAAGAGCAGATCGACCGAAACATGGAGGTTTATGTGGACGATATGCTCGTAAAAAGCAGGTCTTCCGGAAATCATGTCGCCGACCTCGAGGAGACCTTTGGCGCTCTTCGAAAGTATAGAATGAAGCTGAACCTGACCAAATGCACCTTTGGGGTAACCTCAGGAAAGTTCTTGGGCTTCATGGTATCGGGGCGCGGGATCGAGGCCAATCCGGAGAAAATTCGCGCCATCCAAAATATGACTGCCCCAAGGTCGATCAAGGAGGTTCAGTGCCTCATGGAAAGAGTTGCGGCTCTTAATCGCTTTGTCGCGAGGTCGGCCGAACGATGTTTGCCCTTCTTTCAAACCCTCAAGCAACCGAAGAACTTCTGTTGGACCTCTGAATGCCAACAGGCATTTGAAGAATTAAAAAGCTACCTTAGCTCGCCCCCACTGCTGGCGAAGCCCGAGCCTAAGGAGGAACTATTTTTGTACCTGGTAGTCTCTCCCACAGCCATTGCAGCTATCCTTGTTAAAGAGGAAATGAAAGTCCAGCGACCGGTCTACTACATTAGTCGCATGTTGAGGGACGCCGAGACCAGGTATACTAAATTAGAAAAACTGACCTACGCCTTGTTGATTGCAGCTCGGAGACTCCGGCCTTACTTTAAAGGGCACACGGTGACGTTACTCACCGACCAACCGATCAAGATGGTTTTACACCGAGCTGACACCTCTGGGAGAATGGCGAAATGGGCAATCGAGCTCACAGAATTCGACATCAACTACAAACCTAGACCGACAATAAAGGCCCAAATATTGGCGGATTTCATAGTAGAATGCACCATCCCCGAGAGGCCGAACCTGAGCAAAGTCGAAGGCCTGGTTCTTTTAGACCGGATGGGGGGAGAGGCCTTGCAACGCCCTAATGTGCCCCCACAGTCCTGTTAGGGACAGGAGGAGAACCTCGCCCTAACTTGAGCAAAGTCGAAGGCCCGGTTCTTTTAGATCGGATGGGGGGAGAGGCCTGGCAACGCCCTAATGTGCCCCCACAGCCCTGTTAGGGACAGGAGGAGAACCTCGCCCTAACTTGAGCAAAGTCGAAGGCCCGGTTCTTTTAGACCGGATGGGGGGAGAGGCCTGGCAACTCCCTAATGTGCCCCCACAGCCCTGTTAGGGACAGGAGGAGAACCTCGCCCTAACTTGAGCAAAGTCGAAGGCCGGTTCTTTTAGATCGGATGGGGGGAGAGGCCTGGCAACGCCCTAATGTGCCCCCACAGTCCTGTTAGGGACAGGAGGAGAACCTCGCCCTAACTTGAGCAAAGTCGAAGGCCCGTTCTTTTAGACCGGATGGGGGGAGAGGCCTTGCAACGCCCTAATGTGCTCCCACAGTCCTGTTAGGGACAGGAGGAGAACCTCGCCCTAACTTGAGCAAAGTTGAAGGCCCGATTCTTTTAGACCGGATGGGGGGAGAGGCCTGGCAACGCCCTAATGTGCCCCCACAGCCCTGTCAGGAACAGAAGGAGAATCTCGTCCTGACATGAGCAAAGTGGAAGGCCCGGACTCCTACGGGAGCCAGATTTCTACGCCAAAGAAGACTTCATCCGGACTCCCACGGGAGCCGGGTTTCTACGCCAAAGAAGACTCCATCTGGACTCCTACGGGAGTCAGGTTTCTACGCCAAAGAAGACTTCATCCGGACTCCCACGGGAGCCGGGTTTCTATGCCAAAGAAGACTCCATCCGGACTCCTACGGGAGTCGGGTTTCTATGCCAAAGAAGACTTCATCCGGACTCCCACGGGAGCCAGATTTCTACGCCAAAGAAGACTCCATCCGGACTCCTACGGGAGTCGGGTTCCGCCGCCAAAGAAGACTTCATCCGGACTCCTACGGGAGCCGGGTTTCTACGCCAAAGAAGACTTCACCCGGACTCCTGCGGGAGCCGGGTTCCAACAACAAAAAAGACTTCGCCCGGACTCCTACGGGAGCCGGGCTCCATCGCCAACATCAGCTACAGGACAACTCCACCCGGACTTCTACGGAAGCCGGACTTTGCTTATGATTTCGATTGCAGAAAAACTTTGCCCTGACTCTTACGGGAGCCGAGCTACTCCAACTTCAGGAGGGCTTCTCCGTTCGGATTATCAAGGGAGCCGAACTTAGCCCCGACTTCAGCGGAGAGAAATCCAAGCAAACCTGACAAGTGGGTATCTCCGAACGGCATAAAAGTCGAAAAGGAGCTCGGCGAATGACGACCCCACATGAACTGAAGAGGGCGCCGATGACCTTGGGATGACGTAACACAGACAAAGAGAAGGAAAGGAAAATGATGAAGTTCGGCAGACAACTATTTAACACAAGATACAAACAAGGTACCAAAATCACTTTTTCATTTAACAGAAGTACACGTTACAAGACCCGGAGGGTCAGGAAAAAAGAAGATGAAAAAGAAGATACACGTCATCGCAAGTCTCGCGAGCACGGTTCGGGCAGGACGAATCGGAGGTCGCTCCGAGCTACGAACTCCGTCTCTATCCTTCTCAGTCGCATTCTCCAGTGCGTGTAACAACTCTCGCCCCATCTCGCCTCATTCTGTTCCCCAAAGTCCCAACCTTAGCGGGAAAGGGGTGGGATAGATCTCCGGAGGCGGTGAGGGCAACGGCGGCAGTAGCGAAGACCTGTTTCAAGAAGAACCGTAGCCACTTGAGGAGCGGTTGCGACACCAGAGATGTGCCTCATCTTCGAATGCACCACGACGGCCGCCACCCGAGACGCTCCGGCAAGGTCGGCATGCGTTACTTCCACCGCCCCCGCAACAAGTTCTACTGCCCCACCATCGACGCCGACCGCCTCTGGTCTCTCGGCCCCGACGGCGTCAAGGATCCCGTCATGGCTTATGACGACTGCTCTGCCCTCTTGACCGGTATAACTCCGCCTTGCCACTCCGAAATTCGCGGGCAGAACTTCACCGACAGCCCCCGTTATTAAACCTCTGTTGTTGAAGGAATTCTTCCTTGGGCTCCCTTTAGAACGACGGAGATTCTCACCGGCCGCCGTTCTCCTCCTCACCTTCCTCCAAGCCCTAAAAATTCCCTCAAGAACAGCCTCCCGAGTAGAGGACATGGTGCGAGGGAAGGAGACAAGGACTGGGGCGAGAGAAGCAAAGCTCTCAGACGGGAAGAAAGTGCCAAGATGAAGCCACGAAGGGACTGAGGGGTTTAAATAGCCGATGGATCCTGGCGCAGTTATGGCGGCGTGTATTCCCGGGCCAGCTGATGTGTGCCACGTGTCGCGCTTATCCCCTTCATCGCCATCGAGGGTTGACCGCTCACAAATTCCCGCAGCACGACACTTGGGATCACGTTTCAACGGGGATTCCGAAAAGACTCTTCAGATCGCCTTCATCGAAAAGCAGACTCTGACATGCGCGCATTAAATGTCAAAATATCTGGGGGCGGCAGCGCGCAGAATTCGAAGGGGCGATTCCGGCTGTGCGCATCTCTCTCTGTGCGTACTTCCTTCGCTTGAAATTCAAACTCGGAAGTAGGGGGACTGGTGTTGGGTATAAAATACCCACAGCTGAAATCCTCAGCAGAGCAGCTTCGCCCGGACTCCTATGGGAGCCGGGCTCCATCATCGACAGCAGAACAGCTTCGCCCGGACTCCTACGGGAGCCGGGCTCCGTCATCGACAGCAGAGCAGCTTCGCCCGGACTCCGATGGGAGCCGGACTCTGCTATCGACAGCAGAACAGCTTCGCCCAGATTCCTACGGGAGCCGGGCTCCGCCATCGACAGTAGAACAGCTTCGCCCAGACTCCTACGGGAGCCGGCCTCTGCCATCGACAGCAGAGCAGCTTCGCCCGGACTTCTACGGGAGCCGGGCTCCGCCATCGACAGCAGAACAGCTTCGCCCGGACTCCTACGGGAGTCGGGCTATGCCATCGACAGCAGAACAGCTTCGCCCGGACTCCTACGGGAGTCGGGCTCTGCCATCGACAGCAGAACAGCTTCGCCCGGACTCCTACGGGAGTCGGGCTCCGCCATCGACAGCAGAACAGCTTCGCCGGACTCCTACGGGAGCCGGGCTCCACCATCGACAGCAGAGCAGCTTCGCCCGGACTCCTACGGGAGCCGGGCTCCGCCATCGAGAGCAGAACAGCTTCGCCCGGACTCCTACGGGAGCCAGGCTCCACCATCGACAGCAGAACAGCTTCGCCCGGATCCTACGGGAGCCGGGCTCCGCCATCGACAGCAGAACAGCTTCGCCCGGACTCCTACGGGAGCCGGGCTCCACCATCGACAGCAGAGCAGCTTCGCCCGGACTCCTACGGGAGCCGGGCTCCGACATCGACAGCAGAACAGCTTCGCCCGGACTCCTACGGGAGCCGGGCTCCGCCATCGACAGCAGAGCAGCTTCGCCCGGACTCCTACGGGAGCCGGGCTCCGCCATCGACAGCAGAACAGCTTCGCCCAGACTCCTACGGGAGCCGGGCTCTGCCATCGACAGCAGAGCAGCTTCGCCCGGACTCCTACGGGAGCCGGGCTCCGCCATCGACAGCAGAACAGCTTCGCCCGGACTCCTACGGGAGCCGGGCTCCACCATCGACAGCAGAGCAGCTTCGTCCGGACTCCTACGGGAGTCGGGCTCCACCATCGACAGCAGAACAGCTTCGCCCGGACTCCTACGGGAGCCGGGCTCCACCATCGACAGCAGAGCAGCTTCGCCCGGACTCCTACGGGAGTCGGGCTCCGCCACCGACAGCAGAACAGCTTCGCCCGGACTCCTACGGGAGCCGGGCTCTGCCATCGACAGCAGAACAGCTTCGCCCGAATTTCTACGGGAGCCGGGCTCCGCCATCGACAGCAGAGCAGCTTCGCCCGGACTCCTACGGGAGCTGGACTCCCCATCGACAGCAGAACAGCTTCGCCCGGACTCCTACGAGAGTCGGGCTCCACCATCGACAGCAGAACAGCTTCGCCCGGACTCCTACGGGAGCCGGGCTCCGCCATCGACAGCAGAGCAGCTTCGCCCGGACTCCTACGGGAGCCGGGCTCCGCCATCGACAGCAGAATAGCTTCGCCCGGACTCCTACGGGAGCCGGGCTCTGCCATCGACAGCAGAACAGCTTCGCCCGGACTCCTACGGGAGCCGGGCTCCGCCATGGACAGCAGAACAGCTTCGCCCGGACTCCTACGGGAGCCGAGCTCCACCATCGACAGCAGAACAGCTTCGCCCGGACTCCTACGGGAGCCGGGCTCCGCCATCGACAGCAGAACAGCTTCGCCCAGACTCCTACGGGAGCCGGGCTCCGCCATCGACAGCAGAGCAGCTTCGCCCGGACTCCTACGGGAGCCGGGCTCCGCCATCGACAGCAGACAGCTTCGCCCGGACTCCTACGGGAGCCGGGCTCCGCCATCGACAGCAGAGCAGCTTCGCCCGGACTCCTACGGGAGTCGATGGCGAGTCCGGGCTCCGCCATCGACAGCAGAGCAGCTTCGCCCGGACTCCTACGGGAGCCGGGCTCCGCCATCGACAGCAGAACAGCTTCGCCCGGACTCCTACGGGAGCCGGGCTCCGCCATCGACAGCAGAGCAGCTTCGCCCGGACTCCTACGGGAGCCGGGCTCCGCCATCGACAGCAGAACAGCTTCGCCCGGACTCCTACGGGAGCTGGGCTCCACCATCGACAGCAGAGCAGCTTCGCCCGGACTCCTACAGGAGCCGGGCTCCACCATCGACAGTAGAACAGCTTCGCCCGGATTCCTACGGGAGTCGGGCTCCACCATCGACAGCAGAGCAGCTTCGCCCGGACTCCTACGGGAGCCGGGCTCCACCATCGACAGCAGAACAGCTTCGCCCGGACTCCTACGGGAGTCGGGCTCCACCATCGATAGCAGAGCAGCTTCGCCCGGACTCCTACGGGAGCCGGGCTCCGCCATCGACAGTAGAGCAGCTTCGCCCGGACTCCTACGGGAGCCGGGCTCCGCCATCGACAGCAGAATAGCTTCGCCCGGACTCCTACGGGAGTCGGGCTCCGCCATCGACAGCAGAACAGCTTCGCCCGGACTCCTACGGGAGCCGGGCTCCGCCATCGACAGCAGAACAGCTTCGCCCGGACTCCTACGGGAGCCGGGCTCCGCCATCGACAGCAGAGCAGCTTCGCCCGGACTCCTACGGGAGCCGGGCTCCACCATCGACAGCAGAACAGCTTCGCCCGGACTCCTACGGGAGCCGGGCTCTGCCATCGACAGCGAGCAGCTTCGCCCGGACTCTTACGGGAGCCGGGCTCTGCCATCGACAGCAGAACAGCTTCGCCCGGACTCCTACGGGAGCCAGACTCTGCCATCGACAGCAGAACAGCTTCGCCCGGATTCCTACGGGAGCCGGGCTCCGGCATCGACAGCAGAGCAGCTTCACCCGGACTCCTACGGGAGCCGGGCTCCACCATCGACAGCAGAATAGCTTCGCCCGGACTCCTACGGGAGTCGGGCTCCGCCATCGACAGCAGAGCAGCTTCGCCCGGACTCCTATGGGAGCCGGGCTCCGCCATCGACAGCTGAGCAGCTTCGCCCAGACTCCTACGGGAGTCGGGCTCCGCCATCGACAGCAGAGCAGCTTCGCCCGGGCTCCACCATCGACAGCAGAACAGCTTCGCCCGGACTCCTACGGGAGCCGAGCTCCGCCATCGACAGCAGAACAGCTTCGCCCGGATTCCTATGGGAGCCGGGCTCCGCCATCGACAGCAGAACAGCTTCGCCCAGACTCCTACGGGAGCCGGGCTCCGCCATCGACAGCAGAGCAGCTTCGCCCAGACTCCTACGGGAGCCGGGCTCCGCCATCGACAGCAGAGCAGCTTCGCTCGGACTCCTACGGGAGCCGGGCTCCACCATCGACAGCAGAACAGCTTCGCCCAGACTCCTACGGGAGCCGGGCTCCGCCATCGACAGCATGACAACTTCGCCCGGACTCCTACGGGAGCCGGGCTTCGCCACCGACAGCAGGACGGCTCCGCCCGGACTCCTACGGGAGCCGGGTGCCGCCCTCAGTCTCCGACCTCAGTATCAGCTGCTGGAGCCGGACTCCACCCACGACCTCAACCGAAAGGAGGACCCCTCCCGGACTCCTACAAAGGCCAAACTCCGACCACTGCCGAGCCTCGATCAACAGATCCGCGCCCCTTGGCAGATCACAATAACAACCATGATCCTGTTCCGCTTCCTATAGCGGATTCCGTGCGGCTCCATCACCCCCTGCGGTGGACCCATTACTCTCTGACAGGCTGTGTCAACGGCCACGATGCTGCTCCATTCCCTGCGGCAGGTGCTGCATGATCCCACTACTCGCTGACAACTAGCGGCAACGGACGCCGCTCCACTACTTGCAACAGGCCCTACGTGGCGGGCTATGACGATAGCCACGGGTCTACCCCACTATCTTTCGCAATCAATTCCCCTGACCATGGGCGGCCCACTACCAGGCGGTTATAAACGTCGCCATCAATCCGTTGCCTCCTCCGCTTATAAAAGGGGGACCCAGATACGTTATTCTTTAAGCTCATTCTTCTTTATCTCAAAACTCTGCTAAATTCTCCGTTCGAGCACTCCATTCTTGTTGAGGCAGAGAACTGACTTGAGCGTCGGAGGGTCTTGCCGGAGCAACCCCATCTCCGGTTTAGACTTCCCTTGCAGGTCCCGGCGGCGACCGCGGCTTCTCCGACTCCAGCTTCTCCGGCGCAAGCGGATTTTTGCACCAACAGTGGGAAAGGACTATTGTAATCAAGAGCTGTTCACTCTGAATGTACTTGATATTATTAATAATAAAAATGGCTCTAGTTCTTCTGCTTACTTACTTGACTCTATTCATTTCTGGCATGGTAGATTAGATCATGTTAGCATATCTTATATTAAGAAAATGAAAGAACTTAGCTTAATCTTAGGATTGCCTAATGAAAATATGGATAAATGTGTAGTTTGTAAGTAGGTAGAAAGAGTAAGTGAGATATTGGGTTTAATTCATATAGATTTAGATGATTTAAAGCAAACAATGGCTAGAGGAGGAAAAAGGTACTACGTGACATTTATAGATGATATTCTAGATATACTATGCTATACTTGCTAAGAAAAAAGATGAGACTAGTGATATGTTTGTAAAGTACAAGAATGAAGTAGAAAACCAGTTAAATAAGAAAATCAAAAAGCTCAGATCTGATAGAGATGGAGAATATGATTCAACTTTGCTTAATAAAAATATATATATAGAAAAGAAGGAATAATCTATGAGGTAACACCACATTATTTATCTGAGTCTAATGATATAGTTGAAAGAAAGAACAAAACCTTAAAGAAAATGATGAACTCTTTGCTAAATAGTTCAAATGCTCTTCGTAACTTGTGGGGGGAAGCAATTCTATCAGCTTGTTATATACAAAATAGAATTTCCTATAAGAAAATGGGAAAAAACCCCTTATGAATTGTAGAAACGATATGCACCTAATATAAAATATTTGAAAGTGTGGGGTGTTTTGCTAAGTTGATATTGCCTGATCCAAAGAAATAAAAATTAGATTCTAAAACTATTGATTGCATATTTATTGTTTATACTTTTCATTGTGTTGCATATAGATTTCTTGTGCTTAGGAGTGATGTGTTTGAACCTAACATAATAGTTAAGACTAAAAATGCTAAGTTTTTTGAGCATATGTTTCCCCTTAGAGTTAGTGTAAAAAGAACACATAAATTTCTTAATAATGACTATGAGAATGATAAAAATGACAACATTGATATAGAATTAAGGAGTAAAAGTTAAAGAAAAGAAACCAACCTAGGGGATAATTGTTATATATTTTTGATAGATAATGATCTACAGATTTATAATGAAGCGATAACATCACTAGATGCACCATTCTAAAAAGAAGCAATAAATAGTGAGATAGAATCGATTATGCAAGACCATACTTGGAAACTAGTAGATTTACCTAAAGGAACTAAACCTATGGGATATAAATGGCTCTTCAAGAAGAAAATGAAATCTGATAGATCTATTGATAAGTTTAAAGTAGATTAGTTGCTAAAGGCTACACTCAGAAAAAGAACATAGATTATTTTGATACTTTTGCTCCTCTAACTAGAACTTCTTCTATTATAATGTTGTTTGTCTTAGCCTTCATAAATAATCTTATTATTCACCAAATGGATGTAAAGATAGAGTTCTTAAATGATGATCTTGAAGAAGAAATTTACATTACTCAATCAGCTTGAAGGTTGTGTATCTCCCAATCAAGAAAAGAAGTTTTGTAAGCTTGTGAAATCCTTATATGGACTGAAACAAGCACCTAAGCAATTGTATGAGAAATTTAATAAGATATTATTATCTTATGGTTATTCATATATTGATGCTAATAAATGTGTATATGCTAAGCTTAAAAATAATGATTATATTATTCTTAGCTTATATGTTGATGATATCCTCACTTTTAAAACTAAATTAGAAATTATTGAAAGGAAAAAGAAACATCTTGCATCAAATTTTGATGTGTAAGACTTACATGAAGCTAACATATTCTAGGAACAAAAATAGTCAAGTCAAATAAAATTTTAATGTTATCGCCGGAACATTAAGCTGAGAAAATCTTAAGAAAATTTAGGCATTTTGAAAGTCAACTTGTTTCCATACCTTTTGATGCTAATTCACAATTAAAAAGAAACAAAGGTAATCGTATATCTCAATCTAAATATGCTCAAATAATTGGAAGTTCAATGCACTTGATGAATATACTCAATCTAATATTAATTATGTTGTATGTAGATTGAGTAGATATACACACGATCCTAATCAGAATCACTGGAATGCTTTAATTAGGTTCATGAGATATTTGAAAGGTACAATAGACTATAGTATTATGTATAGTGGATTTCCTATTATACTTGAAGGGTATATTGATGCTAATTGGACTACTGATTCAGATGAGATAAAGTCTACTTGTGGCTACATATTCACTCTTTGTAGAGGTGCTATATCTTGGAAGTCTCCTAAATAAATTATTATTGTCCGGTCCACTACGAAGTTTGAGTTTATTATCTTAGAAGAAGTGGGAGCTGAGGCAAATTGGCTAAGAAATTTTTTAGTAGATATTCCATTATGGATGAAACCCACACCCTCAGTGTTGATGCATTGTGATTACTAGGCTACTATAGTCAGAGCAAAAAGTAATGCCTATAATGAGAAAAATAGGTATATACAATTGAGACATAATACTGTAAGATAGCTGCTTTAGCATAATATGATATCACTTGACTATGTGAAGTCAAAAATGAACTTAGCAAAATCTTTAATAAAGCCATTAGATACAAAACTAATGAAAAGAATATCGAGGGGAATAGGACTTATGCCTATATCAAAGGTCAAGAGTGATGATAACCCAACCTATATGATTAGAGATTCCATTAAATAGGTTCATATGGGTAAAAACAAATCACTGGTTGACCTAGAGATTACTATCATTATAAAATATTTATGTCCCTATCCTATGATATAGATAGTATGAAATTCCAATGAATGAGGTTGAGTATGCTCTTAATGAATTCTATAGCCCTCAAGGATGGGGTGTTTAGTTGCAATGCACCCTCGACGGATTCACTATATGAGTGTGGAGTGGGGCTGCTCCTATGAAATCTTAGACAAGATCTCTAGGACACTTATGAAAACTTAGATAGGGTGCATGGCCGATTCATGCCAAACCATGTTGAATAATGTGACTTTTGAGAATGTAATGTGGATAATAAATATGTTAATGCATAATAAGGAATTACGGTTCACAGAAACTTATATTTCATCATACTCTTGTGAATTACAATTTACTTATCCTAGGTTTGGTTCAAAGCTCAAAAGGCACCAAGCTCAAAGCATTGCATTCTTATAGTTGACCTGGAATACTTCTTAGACTTTTAAAATTATGAGAGATTATTGTGAATTTATGTTAATATTTCAAAAGCCCAAAATATATTGAATGATAGCATGACAACCTAGAACCATGGGGTGGTTTGCTTGTTTTATGTGAATCATGATTTCTTTGTACGTGGTGCAAAATCTTTACAAGATTTATAACTATTTATAGCTAGAGAAAGTAAGACCTAAGAAAGATTTTAGTCTTGTCTACACCTATTTAAACCTAATATCCTATTGCTTATTATGCTATGTCAGTCTTAGAAAATTAGTGATTGTCATGATATCCTATTACCTATTATACTATGATAGTTTTAGAAAATCAACAATTGTCATGATATCCTATTGCCTATTATGCTATGATAGTTTTAGAAAATCAATGATTGTTATTATATCCTATTGCCTCTTATGCTATGATAATTTTAGAAAATCAATGATTATCTTGATATTCTATTATCATGATAGTTTTTAAAATTAATGATTGCATGAATTTTGGCTTTAATTCACAAGCCCCCAAATCCGGTTTTGAATGTTAAAATGACTTATTTTTTAAGGATTGAGTTTTTTCAATCACATATCTCATTTCTTTCTTGTATGGTAGTCCGTGCCTTTAAATAGGTTAATGTTCTTGCATCAAAAAATAACTTTCTCATCTTTCTCTAATAGCCTTGATAGCTTATTCTCATTTTCAAAATGTTTTATTCATACAATTTGCTATCAAAGTTTTTTGGGTCAAAGATAATTGCGTGTTTCTGAAGACCTTATATCGTGAGTGCATATAATTGAGATGCATCTGTCGTACCCTAGGAGGATGGTCACCTAGAAGCTCATTGCATCGAGACTTGTTCTTTGAGAGGAAAAATCTACCCTTAAGGATACTAACATTACACCTCAGATAATAAGTATTTTTATCTAGCAATTTTATTCTAATTCATTTTCTAGTATTTTTATCTAACATTCTTAAGGGTAGAATTGAAAATAGATGATGCTCTCATCACTACCAAGTAATTTTCTAATAGTTCAAAAATTGAAACTTTTAGTGTTTAGAAGATGGTAGGAAAGGATTTTTTCTGTTGTAGATGTGACTGGCTTAGCTTTTGCCTTGACTAAATCAAAGCTAAGGAGGGAACTAAAAATTATAAAACTTATTGAGATCTTGGAAACATGCTACTAAGGTCTATAGGCACACCATTCTCAATACCTTAGCTAACGACCTTTTTGATACCTATTGTCCTTATAAAGAGGCTATAGAGATTTGGGAATCTATGAACAAGAAGCATGTGGTAGAAGATGTTGGGACCAATTTGCTATAGAAAATGTTTCTGCAGATTCAAATAACTGATAAGAAAAATATTAGATCTCAAATCAATGAGTATCACAAGCTACTGGAAGATCCTCAAAATGAGAAAATTACACTGCAAGAAGAATTTGTGATACAGAGCTTGATTGAGAAATTACCAGAGTCATGGTGCAACAACTAAAATATAAAAGGAAGCAAATGACCCTAGGGGATGTGATCATGCATATCATCATTGAAGAAAGAAATCATAAACAAATCAAGAAAAAGTCAAACAAGTGACTTCAAAGGTCAATCTTGCTGCTAACTAAGCCAAAGACATCACCAACAATAGGAATGCCAATAAGAGGTATGTTAACAAGTCCTACAGACTTAACAATAAACCCAAATATAATAATCCAACCTTTAAGAAAAAAGGAGCATGCTTCATGTTTAGGAAATGGGGGCCCCATGCACCTAAATGTAGACATAGAAAGAGAAATGACAATCCTGCTAAACGCAATGCAAACTTGGTAGAGGTAGACGTTATTGCTACGATTGCTTCTCATGTAAATATGATAGCAAATATGAAAGATTGGATGGTTGACTTTGATGCTACCAGACTCATATATAGAAATTGGAATGCTTTTACCTCCTACACACTAGTAGGAGAAGGAGAAGAAACTATATATATGAGTGATTCTAAATCTAACTAGTTCTTGGAAAAGGCAAGATTCTTCTCAAGCTTACTTTTGGACAAATTCTATTGTTATCCGATGTACTCCAGGTTTTTGATATCCGTATGAATCTTATTTTTGTGTCTCTTCTAGGAAAGGTTGGATTGAAAGTCTTTTTTGAGTCATATAAAATCATAATGACTAAAAATAATGTGTTATGGGAAAGGATGTTTGTAATCACAAACTGTTCACTCTGAATGTACTTGATGTTATTAAGCTCTAGTTCTTCTGCTTAGTTTCTTGACTCTATTCATTTATAGCATGATAGATTAGGTCATATTAGCATGTCTTATATCAAGAAAATGAAATTACTTGGCTTAATCTCCAAATTGACTAATGAAAATATGGATAAATATGAAGTTTGTGCTGAGTCTAAGATTACTAAATAGTCTTGTAAGTCAGTAGAAAAAGTGAGTGATATTGGATTTAATTCATATAGATCCAAGCAATTTAAAGCAAACAATGACTAGAAGAAGAAAAAGATACTATGTGACATTTACAGCAAACTATTCTAGATATACTATGGTATACATGCTAAGAAATAAAGATGAGGCTAGCATATGTTTGTAAAGTATAAGAATGAAGTAGAAAATCAGTTAAATAAGAAAAATCAAAAAGCTCATATTTGATCGAGGTGGAGAATATGATTTAGTTTCACTTAATGAATTATGTGAAAAGGAATGAATAATTCATGAGGTAACACCATCTCATTCACTTGGCTCTAATGGTATAACTGAAAGAAAGAAAAGAACCTTAAAGAAAATGATGAACTCTTTGCTAATTAGTTCAGGTGCTCCTAATAACTTGCAGCAAAAGCAATTCTATCAGCTTGTCATACATAAAACAAATTCCCTATAAGAAAATTGAAAAAACCCCTTATGAATTATGGAAAGGATATGCACCTAACATAAAATATTTGAAAGTGTGGGGTATCTTGCTAAGATGATATTGCCTGATCCAAATAAGAAAAAAATTAGGTTCTAAAACTATTGATTGCATGTTTATTGGTTATGCTTTTTATAGTGCTGCATATAGATTTTTGGTGCTTTGGAGTATTATGCTTGAACCTAACGATATTTTAGTTGAGACTAAAAATGCTGAGTTTTTTTATCATATCTTTTCTCTTAAAGTTAGTGCAGAGAGAACACATAAAGTTTCTAATAATGAATATGAGAATGATAAAAATAACAATATTGATACATAACTAAGGAGTAAAAGGCAAAAAAAAAAAAAGAAACCAACCTAGGGGATGATTGTTATAATATTTGACAGATAATGATCCATAGACTTATAATAAAGCAATAAAATCACTAGATGCACCACTCTGGAAAGGAGCAATAAATAGTGAGATAGAATCTATTATGCAAAATCATACTTGGGACTTAGTAGATTTACCTTCAGAAACTAAATCTATAAGGTGTAAATAGATCTTCAAGATGAAAATAAAACCTGATGGATCTATTGATAAGTTTAAAGCAGATTAGTTGCTAAAGGCTACACTCAGAAAAAGAACATAGATTGTTTTGATACTTCTACTCCTCTAAGTAGAATTTCTTCTATTAGATGTAAAGACTGCTTTTTTAAATGATGATCTTGAAGAAGAAATTTAGAAATTTACATGACTCAACTTGAAGGTTGTATAGCCCTTAGTCAGGAAAAGAAGGTTCATGAGCTTGTGAAACCCTTATATAGATTGAAACAAACACCTAAGCAATGATATAAGAAATTTGATAAGATATTATTATCTTATAGCTATTCATATATTGATGCCAATAAATGTGTGTATACTAAGCTTGAAAATAATGATTATATTATTCTTAGCTTATATGTTGATGATATCCTCATTTTTGAAGCTAAATTAGAAATTATTGAAAAGATAAAAAAACTTCTTGTATCAAATTTTGATATGAATAACTTAGATGAAGCTAACATAATTCTAAGAATAAAAATGTCAAATCAAATAACGGTTTAATGTTATCACAAGAACATTATACTGAGAAAATCTTAAGAAAATATGGGCATTTTGAAAGTCAACATGTTTCCACTCCTTTTGATGCTAATTCACAATTAAAGAGAAACAAAGATAATAGTATATCTCAGTCTAAATATGCTCAAATAATTGGAAGTTTAATGCACTTAATGAATTATACTCGACCAGATACTAATTATGTTATATGTAGACTGAGTAGATATACGTACATTCCTAATTAGGATCATTTGAATGCTTTAATTAGGATGATGAGATTTTTCAAATGTACAATAGACTATAGTATTATGTATAGTGGATTTCCTGCAATATTTGAAGGGTATAGTAATGCTAATTGGATTGCTAATTTAGATGAGAAAAAGTCTACTAGTGGCTACATGTTACTCTTGGTGGGTGTGATATTGCTTAGAAATTTGCTAAATAAATTGTTATTGTCTAGTCCACTATGGAGTCTGAGTTTATTGCCTTAGAAGTAGTGGGAACTGAAGTTGATTGGCTAAGAAATTTTTTAGTAGATATTCTATTATGGATGAAACCCACATCTTCAGTGTCGATGCTTTGTGATTGTTAGGCTACTATAGCCAGAGCAAAAGTAATGCCTATAATAGAAAAATAGGTATATATGATTGAGATATAATATTGTAAAGTAGCTGCTTAAACATGGTGTGTATTACTTGACTATATGAAGGCATAAATGAACTTAGCGGATCCTTTAACTAAGCTACTAAGTAGAAAACTAGTGAAAAGTACATCAAGGAAAATGTGACTTATGCCTATATCAAATGTCAAGAGTGATGGTAACCCAATCTATATGATTAGAGATTCCATGAAATAGATTCATGTGGATAAAAATAAGTTACTAGTTGATCCAGAGATTACTATCATTGTAAAATATTTATGTTCCTATCCTATAGTTTAGATAGTATAAAACTGCAATGAATGAGGTTAAGCCTGTTCTTAATGAATTCCTTAGCCCTTAAGGGTGGGGTATTTAGTTGCAGTGCACCCTTGATAGATTCATCTATATGAGTGTGGGGTGGGGCCGCTCCTATAAGATCTTAGGCAAGATCTCTAGTGCACTCATGAAAACTCAAGTAAGACGCATGGCCTATTTGCGCCAATGTGCATTGAACAACATGACTTTTGAGGGTGCAATGTGAATGGTAAATATGTTCATTCATAATAAGGAATTATGGTTCATCAAGTGAATTATAATTTACTTATCCTAGGTTTGGTTCATAGCTCCAAAGGCTCTAAGCTCAATGCATTGCATTTTTATTGCTGACGCAGAATTTTTCTTAGACTTTTAAAATTATGGGGGATTTTTTTGAATTTATTTTAATATTTCAAAAGCCTAAAATATATTGCATGATGGCATCATAGTCTAGAACCATTGGGTCGTTTACTTATTTTATGTCACTCATGATTTCTTTGTACTTGATACAAAATCTTTGTAAGATTTATAGTTGTTTATAGCTAGAGAAAGTCAAGACATAAAAATAGAAATGCTGGTCTTGTCTGTACCTATTTGAACCTAAGATATTATTGCCTATTATGCTATGATAGTTTTAGAAAATCAATGATTATCATGATATCCTATTGTCTACTATGCTATGAGAATTTTAGAAAATCAATGATTGTTATGATATCCTATTGCCTACTATGCTATGATAGTTTTAGAAAATCAATGATTGTCATGATATCTTATTGCCTATTGTGCTATGACTGTTTAAGAAAATCAATGATTGTTATGATATCCTATTGCCTATTATGCTATGAGAGTTTTAGAAAATCAATGATTGTCATGATATCTTATTACCTATTATACTGTGACAGTTTAAGAAATTCAATGATTGTCATGTTATCCTATTACCTATTATGTTATGATAGTTTTAGAAAATTAATGATTGTCCTTACATTCTATTCCGTATTATGCTATGATCATGACAGTTTTCAAAATCAATGATTTTGAAAATTTTGGTTTTAATCATAAGCCGCCAAATCTAGTTTTAAACATTAAAATGACTTGTTGAATTTTTCCAATCATATATCTCATTCTTTTCTTACATGGTAGTTCGTGCCTTTAAATAGGTCCATGCTCTTACATCAAAACATAACTTTCTCATCTTTCTCTAATAGCCCTCATAGCTGATTCTCCTTTTTTAGAAAGTTTTATTCATATAATTCTATATCAAAATTTTTAGATCAAAGTGTTGAGAATAGTGTCCCAAAGCCAATCGTCAGCCTGTTGACGGTTGTGCTCATTTTGTATTAGTACATAAATTATAAATAAATAAAAGTTATTTTGATATTTTTTCATCACAAATATTTCATCTTCTAATGAACTCCTGTGTTGTGGTGAAGTCCTTAGGACTATTTAGACTCGACAAAGGAGGATTTGTTGCTTAGTCCTTAAACCTTTTCGCGACCAAATGATACGTTGTTACCAAGGATGACAATGTTTATCGAGCATAGGTCGTTGTGTGCCATATGGGTTGGTTGTCCTCATAACCAAGGAGTGTGGAGACACTGGTATGGCATACAGGTGAGATGTAATGGTACATCTGCACTGAACGTGACCGACTCCAGAGCTATTTCTGCTGTCAAGGTTTGCTCCGATGGGATATGGATATAAATGTCCCTTCGACCTGAGACCGCCACGGTGACTTGCAAGCAACTCACTGCACTTAGGCACTGGACTACCTGAATTTCTAATTCAGTGACGGAAGGCTGCTGGGTGTAGTCAAGTACTTGACTTGTCGGTGCGTGTGTCAAGATGGGATTGACCACTCCAGTTAAGGAGCTGTGTACAGTCGTGTTTCAATTTAGCAAAACCTTGGCCAGGGTAGTCCTAGTAAGGAGTCACAGGACTAATTGAGTTGAGCATGATTCGGATGATCTGATCAGGGTTGACAGTTTAACCCTGAGTCGTTCTAAACACAGGGGTCAAAAGGGATGAATTATACGGTAACCATATTCACGTAGGTTCTAAATATTGTGATTGGACTATTCGACCTATCCGATCATCGGATACCATTGCTAGATGGTCACTTCGATTAGTACAGGAATTGGTTCCTGTGTTATCGACTTAGGTTCGAACCTGCGGGGTCACACACACATTAGAGGTTCCTTTCTGATCTGATGGCTGATTATGAGTCTTATGTGTCCGGGACTCTATGATTGAGAATTAAGATTCTCTGATCATGAGTTTCACACATTTTGGGTACCAGGGTCAAAATTTTGAATTTTAAATTTTGAATTTGAAATTTGAACTCTTCGATTAAGGTTTCATATTGATGGACTTTCATACCTAATTGCCCATCAGATTTGGACTCAATAATTATGAGAGATTTTATTAGTGATTTGATCGCTAATTAACTCAATTTGATTGAGTAATTATTTTTGGATCAAGTCCAATTGAATTGGATTCAGTTGGGTTTGACCCGATTAGGTTAAGAGTTGACCTAATCGTCGAGATGATTTGGTCCCTGATTTGATCAGGGGTTGGGCTTAGTCAATTTTTGATTTGATTAAAATTTTATTAAGCCTAATTAAGCCTAATTAAGTTGGATTTAATTTAGTCTAATTGTGCTTAACCTATTTTGATTAGGTTGGTTCAATTAAGATCAAACCACCATTCGAATTTGAATCCCTGCACCACTTTAAATCTCTGCGCCCATTTGAATTCACGAGAAGAAACTTCTCGTGAATTTTTTCTCACGCAAAGCCCTTCTCATGCCCACTCTTGTGTGCCAATATTTGGATAAAGATGATTAGTTAGCCATTCAAATTCAAAGCGTGTTTGAATTTGAATGGATAACTTATCTCTTGCTCATACATGACATTATCCACTTTAGTGCCCCACATCTCACACGAGAAAGAGTTTTTTGTGAAACCTTTCCATGCACAAAGCAGACTCGCACCTTCTCTTCTCACGCCCAAGTGGATAGGGATGAGTTGGTTTTAGTTTGAATTCAAATTTGATTTGAATTCAAATGTGTAACCACTTGTCTTTATCCTCTCACGCGGATAAGACACGTTTTGAACTGTTTTAAAAGAGATAGGGAGCTGGGGCGTGCGTAAAAAAAATTTTGAGAAAGAAAGTGGGGCGTGAGGAAGCCTTGTGCATGAGGTGAAGGTCCAAAACCTTTCGAGAGAAAAAGAAAGAAAAGAAAGAAAATTGGGCGCAGGGTTTTTGGTGTGTACCCTAAGGTTTCTACCTAGGGTTCGGGAAGTGAGATTGGTATGCCACGAGTGTCGTGAGTCTACCAAATTTTAGGAAGAGATCTATCAGTCTCTCAACCAATTGTGTAGATGATCCAGAGCATCCGAGGAGTCAGCACACATCGATCGAAGGAGTTCGATCAACATCAGCCATCAAAAGGGTGAAATCACGAACTAACATTCGTGAGGAGCCGATCAGACGAAAGCTTCGTGTGAATGATCCGTAGAGGTCAGACATTAGTGTGGCTATGACGTGATGATCAGAACCCTCCAACAGTGATCAGATTGCGGTGATCGACTACCTGCAAAAGGTGATGTGTTCTGAACACAGTACAGTAAAAAGTTTACTGTTTCAAATTTAAATTTCAAATTTAAATGCATACTATTGTATCATATTTAGATCCTAGTGTAGGGTTAATTAATATTAATTAATGAGATTAATTAATAATTTCACTGTAAAATAGTAATTTTGAAAAAGTTTTAAAATTATCATTTTGCCCCTGCACTGAATTTTCGCTTCAAACGGTATCAGAGCATGGTTCTAGAATATGATATACATATGCATGCGTAGATTAAGGTGTAATCTATAAGTTCAAATTTGAAATTTGAAATTTAAATTTTGAAATTTGAATTTTGAAATTTAAAATTTGAAATTTAAAATTTATTTGAAATTTCAAATTTGAAATTTGAAATTCAAAATTTGAAATTTGAAATTCAAAATTTAAAATTTAAAATTCAAAGATTGAAAATTTGAAATTTGATTGAAATCTCAAATTTAAAATTTGAAATTTGAAATTTAAAATTTAAATTTAAAATTCAAAATTCAAAATTTAAAATTCAAAGATTGGAAATTCAAAATTTGAAATTTGGTTGAAATCTCAAATTTAAAATTTAAAATTTAAAATTTGAAATTTAAAATTTAAATTTTGAAATTGGTATATTTAGATATACTTGATCCAAGTAGCAAGTAATCTAATTGGGTTGGTTGCCATGGCCGTCAGGCCATAGGAGAAAAGTAGGGTTTAAAGGCCCTCTCTTCCCATTCGATGGGGTCTCCTATGGCGGTAGGGATGCCGATGCAATTATATCCCATACCAATAAAGCAGCGAAAGGACTTAATTATAAAGTTTATCATGAATGTGTTAGATTAGATCTAAAAAAAATTTATGATTTATTTTGAGTTATTTTCTGTTATGAAATGAGCAATGGGATTGCTGTTTATGAATTGTGCTGATCCGTTTGTGAAATGAGTCAACACATTTGGTGAACAGAAAATAAAATCTTTCAAAATTTAAAAATTATTTTCGAAATATCAAATCCTGACCCATCAGCCCAAGTACTTAATTAAAAGAATTAAGTGTTGTCTAGTAGGTCTAGAATTGTGAATTAAGACCTAAGATAATTGCATAAACTTGTGGGTCAATGGGTTAGATGAATTAGGTCCATAATTGGGTTAGACCTAAGGTTAGCTTAAAAAATGGACTAAATAGAGTAATTGGTCAAATCTAATCAAAAGTTAAATTAGATTAGGTCAAGGATACTCTAGACTCAACTTCAATAGTTGTAGTTGAATGGGTCCATGTCTTTAACTAGACCAAGATGGACTTAATTCATGGCTACCCGGTGGAGCCCTATTTACTAAGTTGATCAAAATTAAAACTAATGAACCGATTGGTGTCTAAGATAAGTTCGGCAATTTTGACCAGTGGTTCTTAAGCGGGAGCTACTCGCATTGATTCGATCATTGACGAGTTAATGGCAAATCCCCACCACTGATCTCACTTACCTAGCCAATCTGGTAAGTTAGATTTTGATTAGATCACTTAGTGATTAGAGCTCACCCATGTCATTAGATAAGTCAGTGTGACTGATTTAGGTACTCCTAATGCCAGCTTTAATTAAATTCTTTTTAATCTGACTTGGTGAAGTTAGTGGGAGGATTGAAATTGGCTGGATGATTTCTTCTCTACTATCCTTTAATAAAATCCTCAAAAATTATTAGGTCCCTAAAATGATTAAGTTATAATAATAACTAAGTCAATGCCTCCCATTAAGTGAGTGATAATGAGTCCATTAGTTCAATGATCATTGGAGGCCCAAAGGCCTGGTGCTCATTGGCTAATGGAATTATTATTCATAATATGATAATTTGGTTGAGTCTTTCTGATGGTGGTTAGGTTGGCCGGCCAAAGTCGGGCCTGATCATTTATTGGTCTGATTTACCAAATTAAGTCATGTTAATGGTTGGACCTAACCAGATCTTTTCAGTGGAGGCCAAAGCCTACTGATTAGGTTCTGGGGCAAAATCAATTACTAGAAGTTGTTTAGAGAAATAACTGGTTAAGAACCTACCCATAGATGCACATGGGTTGACCAACCAAAGTTGGGCTCGTGTGTAGTCTGTGTGGATTCTAGTACCCATTAAGGAATTAAAGTAATTCTTCGAATTTGAGGTTGAGGCTACCAGTTCGTAAAAATATTGAAAAAAACTTTAGACTAAAGTCCAAGTCTTTAGTATTAATTTATGTATTAATAGAGGTCTGGTTTTCCTTTATACAGCTATGGCCACTACCCTGTCGCTCCGGTCATTATTAGATAATGACAAGCTCATAGGACCTAATTTCGATAGCTGGTATCGAAAATTGAAAATCATCCTTGAGCATGAGCGGATCCTTTATGTAGTAACGGATCCAGCACCTGAGGAGCCAGCTCTGAACGCTAGTAAGGCGATCCGAGATACTTACCAGAAGTGGCTCAATGACTGCACCACCATCTGATGTATTATGCTGGCAGCAATGAATGACGAGTTCAGCCACAGGTTTGAGAACGCACAGCCACAGGAGATGCTTCAAATGTTGAACGACTCCTTTGGCACGCCTGATGATGTTGAAAGGCACAAAACTAGTTGTATCATTTTTAATGCTCGGATGAGGGATGGGACCTCAGTCACTGATCATGTACTGTACATGATCGAGATGATTGAGCACCTAAGCAAATTGGGTTTTCCTCTGCACGAGCAGCTCGGTAAGGATGCGATCCTTAATTCTTTGTCCAAGTCCTTCCTCCCATTCCTTACTCATTTTTGAATGACAAAGCCTGCAGTAAACTACCATGGATTATTGGGGTTGCTGCAGAACTTTGAGAAGGATCACCAGCTCCATAAGGAGTCGATGAATGTAGTGGGAGGGTCTTCTTCTCATCGTCGACCCTTTGGGAAGGAGAAGAAGAACAAGAAGAAGAAGAACAAGAAGGTGCATCCTCATGCTGGGACGGTTGCACAGGGTCAGACCAAGAAGCGCAAGCCCGACCAGAGCCAGGCGGAGTGCTTCTTTTGCAAGAAGCAGGGGCATTGAAAGAGGAACTGTCCTCAATACATTGCCTCCCTGGACCCGAACAGGCCGAAGAAGAAGCAAGGTAATTATATGATAACTCCTTGCAACTTTTTCATTTGTGATACTACTGCCTGGGTATTGGATACCGGAAGCCCTTATCATATTTGTAATTCGATGCAGGGTCTGCAGGTCAGTAGGAGATTTGATGAAGGTGAGAGGTTCCTGAACGTTGGAGATGGAAGCAAAGTTCCAGTTCTAGCTTTAGGAATCATGAGTCTTGTAATCAATTCTCGTAATGTAATTCTGAGTGAATGTCACTATTGTCCAAGCTTTTTATTAAATATTATTTCTGTAGGCTTTTTGGCCATGTACGGTTATGATTTTTTAATAAAAAGAAATATTTGCAATATCATTTTGAATGGTGTTACAATATTTGTTGGATAATTAAATAATAAAATTTACTTACTATCACAACCTGTTAATGTGGTTCAAAACTTCGGTAAACGTTCTAGAATAGATAATGTGTCAGAAGTCTACCTTTGGCACTGTAGGCTAGGTCATATCAATAAGAACAGGATAAATAGGTTGGCTCAAGAAGGAATTTTTGAACTTGATGATTGTGAATTATTTCCAACCTGTGAGTCTTGTCTTCTTGGAAAGATGACCAAGTCACCTTTTACTGAAAAAGGTGAGCGAGCCAGTGAACTCTTGGGTCTGGTACATTCTGATGTATGTGGACCTATGAGCTCAAGTGCAAGAGGTGGATATTTCTACTTCATAACCTTCACAGACGACCTATCGAGGTATGGGTATGTCTACTTAATGAAGTATAAGTCGGAGTCGTTTGAAATGTTCAAACTATTCCGAAATGAGGTAGAAAAACAAACTGGAAAGTGTATTAAAATTCTTCGATCTGATCGAGGAGGTGAAACCTTTCCAATGAGTTTCTGACGTATCTAGGAGAGAATGGGATTCTCTCTCAGTGGACTCCTCCTGGAACACCACAGCATAATGGTGTGTCTGAAAGGAGGAATCGGACCTTATTGGACATGGTTCGATCCATGATGGGGTTTGCTGGTCTGTCGATCTCCCTCTGGGGATATGCGCTCGAACGACTTGTTACCTTCTAAATAGAGTTCTGAGTAAGTCTGTAGCCAAAACATCATATGAGATATGGATAGGACGTAAGCCAGTACTCTCTCACGTTAGGATTTGGGGGTGTCCGGCTTATGTTAAACGTTTAATTACAGACAAGCTTGGACCTAGGTCTGACAAGTATAATTTTATAGGGTACCCAAAAGAGACCAAAGGATATTATTTCTACCTTGCTGATGAGCAAAAGGTGTTTGTCAGCCTTAAGGCAATCTTTTTAGAAAAGGAGTTTCTTAGTGAAGGAACTGTTGCCTCTAAGGTCGAACTTGACGAAGTTCGACAGATGGAAAAACTGACACATGTTACTGAACCTGAACCGAATTTGATTAGATCAGATCCGGAGCCCATTGATTATGCACCCTTAAGGCGGTCTGGTAGAGTACCACATCAACCAGATAGATACTATGGTTTCTTGGTCCGGGATGGCGATCCTGTCGAACTTGATGAAAACGATGAGGATCCGATCACCTACATGGATGCAATGCAGAGACCTGACTCTGAGAAATGGCTAGAGGCCATGAAATCTGAAATGGAGTCCATGAAGGTCAACGATGTGTGGACATTGGTTGACTCATCCGAAGGAGTGAAACCCATAGGGTGTAAGTGGGTCTTCAAGAGGAAGAGGGGCGCAGACGGAAAGGTGGAGACCTATAAAGCCCGTCTGGTTGCCAAAGGATATCGTCAATGTTATGGTATAGACTATGACGAGATGTTTTCTCCTGTGGCAATGCTCAAATCCATTCGGATTATGCTTGCGATAGCTGCCCATCTAGACTATGAAATCTGGCAGATGGATGTGAAGACAGCTTTTCTAAATGGAGAGCTGGACGAAGAGATGTATATGATACAACCTGAAGGGTTCACATCCACAGATGAGTCTAAGGTATGTAAGCTACAAAGGTCCATTTATGGACTTAAGCAGGCATCTCGGAGTTGGAACATACGTTTTGATAGGACGATCAAAACATATGGCTTCGTTAAGAATGGAGAAGAGCCCTGCATTTATAAGTGGGCTAATGGTCCAGTAGTTGTATTTCTTGTATTGTATGTGGATGACATTCTCTTAATCGAGAATGATGTCCCTGCATTACAGGGAATAAAGATTTGGCTGTCGTCACAGTTCTCCATGAAGGATCTGGGAGAAGCTTCCTACATCCTAGGGATGAGGATCTATAGGGATAGATCCAAAAGGTTGCTTGGCTTATCCCAGTCCACGTACATTGATACTATGCTGAAAAGGTTCAGCATGGAGAATTTCAAGAAAGGCTATCTACCGATAGGCCATGGAATTTCTCTCTCGAAAAGGGATTGTCCGACAACACCTCAAGAGAGAGAGCGTATGGGTAGGATTCCATATGCTTCGGCAGTGGGATCTATCATGTACGCCATGACATGTGCACGACCAGATGTGGCATACTCACTAGGGGTAGTGAGTAGATACCAATCTGATCCAGGAGAGAATCACTAGAAGGTTGTTAAAACCATCCTGAAGTATTTAAGAAATACTAAGGACCAGTGGCTTGTATATGGTGAATCGGACTTGAGACTTATAGGGTTTACAGACTCTAGTTTCCAGTCTGATCGCGATGACAGCAAGAGTGTGTCAGGATTTATTTTACCTTTAATGGTGGGGCTGTCTGCTGGAAGAGTTCCAAGCAGCACACTATGGTTGATTCAGTATGCGAGGTGGAGTATATTGCTGCATCAGATGCTGCCAAAGAAGTGGTGTGACTGAGAAAATTCATCACCGAGCTCGGAGTAGCACCCTCCCTTGTTGGTCCAGTTTTGCTCTACTGTGACAGCTCTGGAGCCATTGTTCAGGCGAAGGAACCGAAGGCACACCAGCGGACGAAACATATTCTGCACCGCTACCATCTCATTCGGGAGATCGTGGATCAAGGTGACGTCAACCTTCAGAAGATCGACGGAAAGGAGAACCTGGCCGACCCATTCACTAAAGCCATTGCGGTGAAGGAGTTCAACGACTACAAGTCAAAGATGGGTATTAGATACTGCACCGATTGGCTTTAGGCCAAGTAGGAGATTGTTGGGAATAGTGTCCCAAAGCCAATCGTCAGCCTGTTGACGGTTGTGCTCCTTTGTATTAGTACATGAATTATAAATAAATAAAAATTATTTTGATATTTTTTCATCACAAATGTTTCATCTTCTAATGAACTCCTGTGTTGTGGTGAAGTCCTTAGGACTATTTAGACTCGACAAAGGAAGATTTGTCGCTTAGTCCTTAAATCTGTTCGCGACCAAATGATACGTTGTTACCAAGGACGACAATGTTTATCGAGCATAGATCGTTGTGTGCCATATGGGTTGGTTGTCCTCATAACCAAAGAGTGTGGAGACACTGGTATGGCATACAGGTGAGATGTAATGGTACATCTGCACTGAACGTGACTGACTCCAGAGCTATTTTTGCTGTCAAGATTTACTCCAATGGGATATGGGTATAAATGTTCCTCCGACCTAAGACCGCCACGGTGACTTGCAAGCAACTCACTGCACTTAGGCACTGGACTACCTGAATTTCTAATTCAGTGATGGAAGGCTGCTGGGTGTAGTCAAGTACTTGACTTGTCGGTGCGTGTGTCAAGATGGGATTGACCACTCCAGTTAAGGAGCTGTGTACAGTCATATTTTAATTTAGCAAAATCTTAGCCAGGGTAGTCCTAGTGAGGAGTCACAGGATTAATTGAGTTGAGCACGATTCGGATGATCTGATCAGGGTTGACAGTTTCACCCTGAGTCGTCCTAAACACAGGGGTCAAAAGGGATGAATTATACAGTAACCATATTCACGTAGGTTCTGAATGTTGCGATTGCGACTATTCGACCTATCCGATCGTCGGGTACCATTGCTAGATGGTCACTTCGATTAGTACAGAAATTGGTTCCTGTGCTACCGGCTTAGGTTCGAACCTGTGGGGTCACACACATTAGAGGTTCCTTTCTGATCTGATGGCTGATTATGAGTCTTATGTGTCTGGAGCTCTATGATTGAGAATTAGGATTCTCTGATCATGAGTTCCACATATTTTGGGTACTGGGGTCAAAATTTTTAATTTTAAATTTTGAATTTGAAATTTGAACTCTTCGATCAATGTTTCATATTGATAGACTTTGATACCTAATTGCCCATCGGATTTGGACTCAATAATTATGAGAGATTTTATTAATAATTTGATCGCTAATTAACTCAATTTAATTGAGTAATTATTTTTGGATCAAGTCCAATTGAATTGGATTCAGTTGGGTTTGACCCGATTAGGTTAAGAGTTGACCTAATCGTTGAGATGGTTTGGTCCCTGATTTGATCAGGGGTTGGGCTTAGTCAATTTCTGATTTGATTAGAATTTTATTGAGCCTAATTAAATCTAATTAAGTTGGATTTAATTTAGTCTAATTGTGCTTAACCTATTTTGATTAGGTTGGTTCAATTAAGATCAAACCACCATTCGAATTTGAATCCCTGCACCACCTTAAATCTCTGCGCCCATTTGAATTTACGAGAAGAAACTTCTTATGAATTTTTTCTCACGCAAAGTCCTTCTCACGCCCACTCTTGTGCGCCAATATTTGGATAAAGATGATTAGTTATCCATTCAAATTCAAAGCGTGTTTGAATTTGAATGGATAACTTATCTCTTGCGCATATATGACATTATCCACTTTAGTGCCCCACATCTCACACGAGAAAGAGTTTCTCATGAAACCTTTCCATGCACAAAGCAGACTCGCACCTTCTCTTCTCACGCCCAAGTGGATAGGGATGAGTTGGTTTTAGTTTGAATTCAAATTTGATTTGAATTCAAATATGTAACCACTTGTCTTTATCCTCTCACACGGATAAGACACATTTTGAACTGTTTTAAAAGAGATAGGGAGCTGGGGCGTGCATAAAAAAATTTTGAGAAAGAAAGTGGGGTGTGAGGAAGCCTTGTGCGTGAGGTGAAGGTCCAAAACCTTCCGAGAGAAAAAGAAAGAAAAGAAAGAAAATTGGACGCAGGGTTTTTGGTGTGTACCCTAGGGTTTCTACCTAGGGTTCAAAAAGTGAGATTGGTATGCCACGAGTGTCGTGAGTCCACCAAATTTTAGGAAGAGATCCATCAGCCTCTCAACCAATCGTGCAGATGATCCAGAGCATCTGAGGAGTCGGCACACATCGATCGAAGGAGTTCGATCAACACAGCCATCAAAAGGATGAAATCATGAACTAGCATTCGTGAGGAGCCGATCAGACGAGAGCTTTGTGTGGATGATCCGCAGAGGTCAGACATTAGTGTGGCTGCAACGTGATGATCAGAGCCCCCCAACGGTGATCAAATTGCGGTGATCGACTACCCGCAAAAGGTGATGTGTTCTGAACACAGTACAGTAAAAAGTTTACTGTTTCAAATTTGAATTTCAAATTTAAATGCATGCTGTTGTATCATATTTAGATCTTAGTGTAGGGTTAATTAGTATTAATTAATGAGATTAATTAATAATTTTGCTGTAAAATAATTATTTTGAAAAAGTTTTAAAATTATCATTTTGCCCCTGCACTGAATTTTCGCTTCACAAAGATACTAGTATATTCTTATGACCTCATATCATGAGTGCACATGATTGAGAGACATCTATTGTACCCTAAAAGGGTGGTCGCCTAGAAGCCTGTTGCACCAAGATTTATTCTGCGAGATGCAAAATATATCCTTAAGGGCAGTGACATTATGCCTTAGACGATAAGTATCTTTATCTAGCAATTTTTATTTTAATCTATTTTCTAATATTTTTTCTGACATTCTTATGGATAGATCAGAAAATGGATGATGCTCTTATCACTACTAAGGCTTTTTTCGATACTTTAAAAATTGAAACCTTTAGTGGATTCACTTTAGAAGATGGTAGGAAAGGATTTTCTCTGCTCTAGATGTGATTGATTTAGCTTTTGCCTCGACCGATTCAAAGCCTAAGGAGAAAACCAAAAATTATGAAAACTTATTGAGATCTAGGGGACACGCTAATAAGGTCGTAGGCACATCATTCTTAATACCTTAGCTAATGATCTTTTTGATACCTATTGCCCTTTTAAAGAGGCTAAAGAGATTTGGGAATCAATGAATAATAAGTATGTGGTAGAAGATGCTAGGATCCAAAAATTTGTAATAGAAAATTTTTTGCAGTTTCAAATGACTGATGAAAAAGATATTTGATCTCAAATCAACGAGTATCATAAGCTACTAGAAGATCTTAAAAATGAGAAAATCACACTACAAAAAGAATTTGTGATAGGGTGCATGATCGAGAAATTATCGGAGTCGTGGAGTAACTACAAGCAACAAGGCACAAAAGGAAGAAAATGATAGTGGAGGATGTGATCATGCATATCATCCTTGAAGTAAGAAATTAGAACCAAATCAAGGAAGACAAAGCCAAACAAGTGACTTCAAAGGCCAACCTTGCTGCCAACCTAGCGAAAGACGACAACAATAATAGGAATGCCAATAAGAGGTATGTTAACGAGTCCTTCAGACTTGACAATAAGCCCAAACATGATAATCAAATCTTTAAGAAAAAAAGGAGCATGCTTCATGTGTGGCAAACTAGGGCAACATGCATCTCAATATAGACACAAAAAGAGAAATGACAATCCTACTAAACCAAATGTAAACTTGGTAAGGATAGATGTTATTGCTGTGGTCATTTATCAGATAAACAAGATAGCAAATATAAAAGATTGGGTGGTTGACTCTGGTGCTCCCATGCACATATGTGAAAATCGAAATGCTTTTACTACCTACACACTAGTAGGAGAAGGAGAAGAAACTATATATATGGGTGATTCTAGATCTACACCAGTTTTTGAAAAAGGCAAAGTTCTTCTCAAGCTTACTTCTAAAAAAATACTATCCTCATCCGATGTGCTCCATGTTCCTGACATCCGTGTGAACCTTATTTTTGTGTCTCTTCTTGGAAAGATTGGAATGAAAGTATCTTTTGAGTCAAATAAAATCATAATAACTAAAAAATAATATGCTTGTGAGTAAGGGCTATTGCAATCAGGGATTGTTCACTCTGAATGTACTTGACATTCTATTCCCACAAACACATTGTTTTTAATCATTATGATTTTATCTAATTTAAAAGAGACTTTCACTCCAACCTTTCTTAAAAGAGCCATAGAAATAAGGTTCACATGAATATCAAGAATATGGAGTACATCAGATGAGAATAGTGTTTTTTCAAAAGTAAGCTTGAGAAGAATCTTATCTTTTTCAAGAACTGGTCTAGATCTAGAATCACCCACATATAGAGTTTCTTTTCCTTCCCTTACTAGTATGTAGGAGGTAAAAGCATTTTGATTTCCACATATACACCTGATAGCACCAGAGTCAACCACCCAGTCTTTCATATTTGCTATCATTTTTATCTGAGAAACAACCATAGCAATATCATTTGGATCTACCAAGTTTGCCTTTGGTTTAGCAGGATTGTCATTTCTCTTTTTGTGTCTACATTAAGGTTTGTGGTGCTCGATTGCTGCACATAAAGGATGCTCTTTTTTTCTTAAAGGTTAGATAATTATGTTTGGGCTTATCGTCAAATCTACAAAACTTGTTGACATATCTCTTATTGGCATTCCTGTTGTTGGTGTTATCTTTGGCTTGGTGAGTAGCAAGATTGGCCTTTGAAGTCATTTGTTTGACTTTTTTTTTCTTGATTAGATTCTGATTTCTTTCTTCAATGATGATATGCACGATCCCATTCTTCTAGGTCATTTACTTTCTATTGTGTTTTAGCTGTTGCTTGAGTTGCTTTACAACTCCAATAATTTCTCAATCAAGCACCCTATCACAAATTGTTCTTGCAGTGTGATTTTCTTATTTTTAAGATCTTCTAGCAACTTGTGATACTCGTTGATTTGATATCTAATATTTTTCTCATTGGTCATTTGAAACTACAAAAAATTTTCTATAGTAAATTTTTGGGTCCCAGCATCTTCTACCACATACTTCTTATTCATAGATTCCTAGATCTCTTTAGCCTCTTTATAAGGACAAGAGGCATCAAAAGGTCATTGGCTAAGGTACTGAGAATGGTGTGCTTAAAGATTTCTTGGCTACCTGATAGATGAAATGTAAAGTAGTGTAACAAAGTGCAAAAAACATAGACACCTGAAACTATAAATCGAAAAATCTCATGAGGCAGAAGATGACAATAGAAGTGGAGGGTACAAAATGGAAGCATGAACTCTATGGAATGATGAGAAATGTAAACCAGATCCCTCCATCTTCCTATACATTATGATTTTTGTTGCATAAAATTGATACCATAGCCACCTGCTTGTAACAGTTGTGCACAAGACACATCCAAAGCAGTCTGAGAAGTCCATGTAAAATTATCATCTAGACTGTTAGACATATAATTAGCCACTTGGTTTGCATCTCTATCGGTATGAAACACTTTAAAAACAGTAAGATATGCCTTCCCCAATAAATCCTGAAGAAATGGGATGTGCCCATACATTGTTAAAGATGCATAAGCCAAGACACCACAGTTGCTGAATCTCCTTCTAAAAAGATGGTAAAACGTTGTAATTCTTTCACCATAGCCTACACCCCTAACCAACAAGCAATAAATTAAGCAAAGAGAGCGAAGAAGAGTGGCAATAATTTACCTCCAGCTAGCGACAATTTGGCATTATGGTCCTATATCACATATCCTGCAGCTGCTTGAGTTCATTGGCAGATGCATGTAGCTAAATGTGGGGTCAATTGATCCCAAATAAAAATTAAAAACTATCAGACATGTATATATACTAGTGAAAAAAGTCAAAATTAGCCATTCTAATTTTATAAATTGACCCTATGCCTCATATAAAATTGAAAGAAGCAAGAGATAAAAAAGACAACATGAAAAAGTAATTATAACATACATTCTCTCTCTTTAATGAATCACATGTCATACCTCTCCCTCTCTTTCTCTCTCACATCACTTTGACTTCTCTCCCTCTCTCTTTCTTCTTTTTTTCTTTTTTTCTTAATTTTTTTTTTTATTTTATCTTTTAATATTCCATCTCAATCTCATCCATCCATTCTCTTATATTTAAGAGCACATATTCTCTGCTGTGCATCGCCTAGTATGGTGCAGAGCACGTACCGTCCATCACAAGATGGATGGCTGCATGGGGCCACGCACTGTGCGATGCACACCCATGCATGGCCACATGCAGCCGTCCATCATGTGATGGACAGTACGTGCGATGCTCCTTTATAATATTTTATTATATAAGATATTTAAGATATTATATATTATTATTTTTTATAAATTTTATTATTTTTAAAAAATAATATTTTATTATTATTATTATTATTTTCTTTCTCTCTTGGTGGCTTCTTCATTTTTTCTATTATATTGATCTCACAAAATAAAATTTTTGGATCCACCACTGCTTGAGTTGCTACCATAGAAGCATCATAGTTAGCCTCAATAACCCTACAGGGAGGAGACCACACAAGGTAATCAAAGTAGAAGATTATATTGAGTACAACAATCCTAGCACCTAGCTAGAGCTATTGAAGCCTGCCTTCTAGGTATAGTCTCATAATTTGTCAATGCATAAGCTTTAAAAATTACGTGAGTTGGTGTGTATCACTATTGATTAAAAATTCTTTCATTACAACTTTGCCAAAGCATCCGTGCAATACATGCCCCAATTGATTTCTTTTTTGATTCACCAAGATATTAGCCATATACTCCATCAATGCTGGCAAATCAAATGAAAAGAATTGGTATATATTACAAAGATGCTATCAACAATCCATAGCAAAAGAACAAGTAAGAATGATATGAGTATAGTCTTCCACAGACCCTGGACATAAATCACAAGCATGCATATCCACTGGTATAATACCACAACAAGGAAAGAAACCTTTACTAGGTAATCTGCCCCTCCTAAGCCACCACCAAAAGGTTTTAACCCGAGGTGGCACCTTCAAATTTCAAATCCAAAGAAATATGTGAGGATCAATATACTGCTGCTGAGACGTAAATAAATGATGCACATCCGGGAGTGAAACATCCAAAGGTTTATTGTATTCCCATACCAATTGATCAGATCAAAATCCTTGCTCAATAGGTATTAAATGAATCTGGTTCATTATCTCAGAAGAGAAAGGTTTAGCCAATCTAGCACTACCCCAAGCTAATTAAGTCCACCACTTGGAAATCAAGAGTTTGAGTATCCATATTAATATATATAGGCCATGCTAGTAAAAGCAAATTGGATATGCAGGGATCCATATAAACATCAATAGGTTCACGCAAACCCACGAACCATTAAAACTAGAATTGAACCAAAAAGATCTACTGCACATATTTTCCACCATATGACAGAGCGAGGCTAGGTGTAGTACAATGCATCCAACAGCTAGAAAACTGATACTTAGCTCTAATCAACCAGGCCCATAATGAGATATGGTGAAGAGTAAGCTGAGCGGCTAGTTTATATAAACTTTGATGCCTCCTAGATGATAAGGAATGCAGTCCTAAACCCCCATCTATCTTCGGCAAACATACCTATTCCTATGCAAACCGATGAAAGCCTCCACTATCACTCGGATGCCTCTACAAAAAAGCCCTAAACTCCTTTTCTAGCTTATTGATAATGGTCAATGAAAGTTAAACAAAAGATAATACATATAAAGGTATAACAGATAGAACTGATTGTAGTAATATAGCCAGACCTGCAAACAATAATGTCCTCCACTTCCATGCAGCTATTTGATTAGTCACTTTATTAAAAAGAGCAGTTAATCAGATGAAGTAATTGCATGACCAGACACTAGAGCCCCCAAATATTGCCAAGGTATCCATTTCTTAGCAACATGCAAAATACTACGAATATGGCATATGAGAATAACTAGTGTAACGGGACTAAAAGTGATTTGTGACTTAGCATAATTGACTGTCTGGCCAGAATGATGACAATAAACATCAATAATGGTAGCAAGGCATGTGATATCCCTCACCATTGTACCAACCGGTAGAATACAATCATCAGCATAAAAAATATGAGAGATAGTCGGACCTACCCATGGTCTATAAGCTTTCAATAAGTGATTATCAATGGCACAACACAGGATTCTAGAATAAATTACATAAAATAAAAAGATATGGTGAAAAGGGATAGCCCTATTGAAGACTCCTAGAAGCCAAAAACCATACAGAAGGTGAACTATTAATTAATAAATGGATCAAAAACACAAGCTCGAACCCAATGAACAAATGTATGATGAAATCCAAATTGAGAGACGACACAAAGTAGAAAAGACGAATGCATCTTATTACATGCTTTTTTCATATTCAATTTTAATATCATTAAGCTTCTAGATCGCAAAGCCCAAAACATTGAGTGCATTACTTCTCATGCAAGAAGAATATTCGAAGTAATTTGCTAGACCAAGCACACAAGCTCTCAATCCTTAGATATGAAAATAGATCAAACGACCTAAAGCTTATGCATTGATACTTTTAATTGGGCTCAATTTTGTAAGATTTATATCATAAGATTTATATCAAACTTATTTTGATGTTGCATCTTTATATATGCCCTTGGCCAATAAATCTTGCTTTGAAGTTAGGTCTAAGTCAATTTAGAAAGCAATCAAATGTAATTTATCTATTTTATTAATATATATTTTCTTCTTTTTATTTCTTTCTATTTATATATATTGTCTTGTGTGTTTAAACCTAATTTATTTTTGAAATTTAATTTTAACTGCTATGGTGGTTAGCATCAGTACTATATGCAGTATAATGCTGAAGTTTAATTTAATAATATTTTTATATATCAGTATTCAATCTTTATTGCCTAGAAAGGTAGCAACCCAAGAAAGAGGGTGAATTGGTTTGTTTAAAAATTTTAACTAAATTAGAAACCTAAAATAGTTTACGTTTCAAATTAATCTAACTTATGTGATTATGAAGTAAATATAAAGTACTACAGCGGAATTAACATATTGAAGCAACAGAGAAAGAACTAAAAGTAAGTAAAGAAAGCAAGACAATAAAGCAAGGAAAAGACAAGACACAACACAAATACAAAATAATTTATAGTGGCTCGATGCAACCCTGTACCTACATCCACTCTCCAAGAGTTTCTTGAAAATTTTACTATAATTCTCTTGATAACAACATATTTGTTTTATCTGGACTCACAAACAAATTCAGTTGATTTTTTGGGATCACCAACTAAAATGTACACACCGATTGTTTTCTAGACTTACAATCAATCCAGTTAATTTTACGGGCTCATCAATCAAAACCTATAAAATTCAATTCTAGACTTAGACAGGCCTAATTCTCAAGTTTTTTTTTCTTAAAAAAATTTATAAAAAAATAAAATACAAGATATGAATTTCAGCATAAAAAAATAAAAAATATACTCCTTGAAGCTCGGAGAAGTAGTTGTTGAATTACTCTTTTGAAGCTTGATTTCTCTTCAATTAATACTTGAGAGAATGGAGAAGATGTTGGAGAAGATTACTCTTTGAAGGCTCTTAAAATAGTACACTAAATTTCTCTTTCACCCTTTTTCAAGGATATTTAATGAACCTCACAAATCTGATTATTTTTCTCTTGCTTTCCAAATGATTCTCTAGCTTTTTATAAACTTGAAAGTAGCTTGAGAGTGAGTTTTAGTCATTGGAGGTAGAACTAGAAATGGGTCGGATTGGGCTGGGCCACACCTCTACCCGAGCCCAGCTTGAAATATTTTTTTAAGCTTCGGGCCGGGCTTAGGCCCGAAAAAAAAATTTAAAACATAAGGCCCGAGCCCGAGCTCGAGCCCGGCCCAAATCCAATCAAGCCGGCCCAATCTCGAGCCCAACCCCCTCCCTCTTCCCTCTGTTTCTCTCTCCTTCCCCCTCTCTCTCTCTCGCAAAACTTCCATATGCTTCGCTGCCTCCCTCTCCGATCACCGGCCCTCTCCCCCCTCCTCTGTCGGAAAGGGAGAGGTTGCGAAGTCATCACAAAAGATCCCGTAGGTGAGGTCGAGGCCGTCGAGGGTGAGGGGGATCATGGCACTGGAGTCGTCACAGGAGGTCCCACCCTAGTTATGGGGGTAGGTGGAGGATCCCTCCGATGGGTGCTTCTAGAAGTCGATGCATCAGAGGGGGGTTGGTGCAGATGCCGTTCTTGAACTTCAGGAGGGATTGGATGTCATTGGAGGGCACGGCGGTGGAGAGCTGTCCGACGAAGGAGAAGACCGCATGGAGGACGGACGTCAAACGATCAGATGTCATCAGAGGATGGATTGTGCAGTGCTCTCTACTCGCCAATCTCTCGAGAATCGGATGAGGGTGGGTTGGGGTAGTTTCTAGGCAACGAACGGACAAGGTCGGCAAATGGACGAGACCGATGGTGCATGGATGAATCTAGGGTGAAGGGAGTGATGGGAGAAGATCAGAAGATGGGTGCATAAGGTGGAGAAGGAATTTTAAGCAACCAAACGGACGAATCGATTTGGAATTTTAAGGTGAGTCCTCATTGATCAAGATTAGACTCAGACTATTGATTGTGTTAAACTCCTTTAGAATCAGGCTTGACTGGGTTATTAGATTTTTAATAAGATTTTTTGGACTATTGATTGGATTGAGATTCGGGCCTGGGCTGGGCTCGGGCCCAAGCCCGGCCCAAAAGACAAATGAGCCCTATATTAAGGCCCAAACCTAGCCTGAACTATTTTGGGCTGAGCCCAAAGTCTGATTGAAAGTCGGTCTGATCTGAGCCCAGTTTCAGTCCTAGTTGGAGAGCTTGGAGTAGCGTTAGATCCAAAAACTAACCATTAAAAAAGTATAAAAAACTAGCTGTTATTGCTGTCCTTGTGATTGGAGTCGGCTCTATTTGTAGGCAAGTCGGCTTAATTTGCAAGAAAGTTAGCTCGGATTGAAATCGAGCTGACTCGAGCAGAAATCATAAAAATACAGTTTTCTATCTTCTTTGAGAGAGTCAGATCGGATTGCAATCGAGTCGACTCGGACCTGTGTCAGTCTTCTTCTAACATGCCAGAGTTGACTCAAAACCTTCCGAAGTCGGCTTCACATCTTCCAACTTTATTTTCTTCATATTTTGGCATTCCAAACTTAAATTTTTTGGCCTCAATCTCTTCTAAATTATATTTACTTCTTTTAATTTCATTTATTTTCTCAATGAGCCATCTATACTTGTAGAACTTGTTCTTTTAAGTACTTTGGCTTAGCATCTTAAGAGAATTTGTTCTTAAGATAAATTTTTTATTGTGAGCATCTAGAAAATCCTACATCTATTCTTGAAATACATGATTAGTATTATTAATATTTAATATTTTAAAATTATCAAAATCAATTATAGGGTCAACAATCTCCTCCTTTTTGATGATGATAAAATTTTGAGTATATGCACAATAAAATATAATATATTTTAATTAATTTATCAATATAAATATAAAATAAATAAGTAAATACTTGTAAACACTTACTTTATGAATATTACCATTATTTTTAAGAGTGCATACATCCAAAATTATATTCAACATAACATACTCATTTTATATGATTTTTTAAGCAAAGCAATTGAATATCTCAAGCATAATGAATCAAATGATCCACAAAAACATTTCAAGCATACAATTATCTTAAGCATATAGTCAATATAACTCTCACCCTTTTTGGCAACATCATAAAGCACAAGGAAAATATTTAAGATAAATCATCAAAATCAATTCAAATCAAATATATGCACGTTCAACTTTTAGAATTTGATTTCAGTTTTCTTCCTTTCAAATCTTGGATTCAACTTTCCAATTTAAATTTTAATTTTTTTTCTCAAAAATATAGACGTAAAAATATCTCTCAATTTTAGTTAGAAAATATCTTGAGCTTTAAAAATTTAATAGAGATGAAACTTTTCGAACATTATAGTCTTAGGAAAACTTGTTTTGATACTTGTTGGGTATAAAATATCCACAGCCGAAGTTCTCAGCGGGATTGACCCTTGCGGGCTCCGTCCACGACTCCAAGGGGGACTCCACTCGGACTCCTATGGGAGCCAGGCTCCGTTGCCAACTTCAACTGCCGGTAAGCTCCGTCCGGACTCCTATGGGAGCCGGACTTCGCACCTGACTTTAATTGCAGGAGGACTCCCCCCGGACTCCTACGGGAGCCGGGCTCCGTCCACGACTCCAAGGGGGACTCCGCCCAGACTCCTATAGGAGCCGAGCTCCGTCCACAACTCCGAGGGGGACTTCGCCCGGACTCCTACGGGAGCCGGGCTCCGTCCATGACTTCAACCGCAAGGAGGACTCCGTCCGGACTCTTACGGAAGCCGGGCTCCGCCCACGACTTCAACCGCAAGGAGGACTCCGCCCAGACTCCTACGGGAGCCGGGCTCCGCCCACGACTTCAACCGCAAGGAGGACTCCGCCCGGACTCCTACGGAAGCCGGACTTCGCACCTAACTTTAACTGCAGGAGGACTCCACCCGGACTCCTACGGGAGCCGGGCTCCGCCCATGACTTCAATCGCAAAGAGGACTCCGCCCGGACTCCTACGGGAGCCAGGCTCCATCGCCAACTCCGACCGCTGTCGAACTTCAGCCGACGGATCTGCACTCCCTGGCGTGACACAGTAACCACCACGATCCTGCTCCACTTCCTGTGATGGATTCCGTGCAGCTCCATCATTCCCTGACAGACCGCTATGACGGCCACGACTCTGCTCCACCTCCTGTGACGGATCCCACGCGGCTCCACTATTCCCTGGCAGACCGCTATGATGCCCATGATCCTGCTCCACCTTCTGTAACAGATACTGCGCGATTCTTCCATCCTCTGGCAAGTCGCGACAACGGACGTCGCTCCACTCCCCGTAACTGATTCCACGTGGCGAGCCACGGCGATAGCCACGATCCCACTCCACTACCCTCCGTAATAAATTCCTCCTGACTTTGGGCAGCCCACTACCAGATGGTTACAGGCGTCGCTATCAATTTGTTGCCCCCTCCATCTATAAAAGGAGAATCCCAGATACGTTATTCTATAAGCTCTCATTTTTACCTAAAAACTCTGCAAAAATTTTCGTTCAAGCACTCCATTCTTGTTGAGGCAGAGAACTGACTTGAGCGTCGGAGGGTCTTGCCGGAGCAACCCCACCTCCGGTTTAGACTTCTTTTGCAGGTCCCGGCGGCGACCGCGACTCCCTCGACTCCAGCTTCTCCAGCGCAAGCGGATTTTTGCACCAACAGGATTGGCGCTAGAAGGAGGACTGTGTCTTCGCAGTATCCTTGTTCTTAAAGGAGCGCTCAACGGGACCGCCCCCGGGCATCTCTTCCGACGTCCCCTCCCCCCTCCTTTCTCCACTTGGTCCTTGCTCGATGCCTCCCCGCAAGGCATCCACGCGACGATCCACAGCCTCCGCGGCCAGATCTCGGGCTCTGGCCTCCCCTCCTATTTCTCAACCTCCTCCTCCTCCTCCGACGACGGCGGTCGGCGTGGAGCAGTTTGATCTGCTAGCGCAGCAGGTCAGAGGTCTCACAGAAGCTGTGCAGGCTATGCAGCAGCAGCAGCCGCAGGCATCAGTGCGCCTGGAAAGGATGTCACCGAAACACCAGAATCCAGTGGCGGGGCGGGCCACTTGGACCAGCCGCCCTGTCCTTCCTGGAAAAATGAACCCGAGGGTGGAGAGCCCTCAATCGGACCACGACTCCACCCCTGGAAGATCCCTGCCCCCGTTCTGTCAGAGGACCCTCGAGACTCGAAGTTGGGAGGATTTTCTAGACCGGAGACTTCAAGAGATGAATCGGTGGATCGAAGAACTCCGCCATGCTCCCCCCGCTTATGGTGAGGATATTTGCACTGACCCTCCCTTCTCTCAAATGATCATGCAGGAACCGATCCGGCCAAACTTCAAGCTCTCCCAGTTCGAAAGCTACGACGGGACTTCGGACCCGGTCGATCATCTGGAAGCCTTCCAGACGATGATGCTGCTTTACGGCGCTCCCAACGCCATTCTATGCCGGGCCTTCCCATCCGCCTTGAAGGGAGCGGCGAGAAACTGGTACTCGACTCTAAAATCGAGTACCATCTTTTTCTTCGATCAAATGAGCCACCAATTTGTAGCCCATTTTGTCAGCAGCCGACGCCCCCGGAAGGGTTCGGAGTCCCTCATCAATATCAAGCAGAGGGAAGGGGAGTCCATTCGAGCCTACATCAACCGTTTCAATGTCGCGGCACTGGAGGTCCGAAACTTGGACCAATCAGTCGCAATGGCCGCTCTGAAGGGCGGCCTTCAGAAGAATGACCTTTTGTTCTCCCTGGAGAAGAAGTACCCCAGAAATTTTGTTGATTTGTTGGCTCGGGCTGAAGGATACGCCCGAGTGGAAGAAGCCTTCAAAATGAAGGATGAAGAGACAGCGAGGGAGCGGCAGGCAGGAGACTCGAGTAAGCCCACAATCGAAAAAAGGTCGAGAGAAGCCCGGCCGCGTTCCCGATCCCCTCCTGGGCACAAGCGTGCCCATACTCCACCCCGGGTGCGCAGGCAGAGGAGTCCGGATCGCGGGGTTCGGCGGGGTTCTCCACCGGGAAGGTTCCGCAACTACACCCCCCTCAATGCCTCGAAGACCCAGGTACTGATGGAGGCCAGGGAGTAGCTCCCTAGGCCAGAGAGGATGCGCACACACCCCGGGAAGCGCAACCCCAACAAGTTCTGTCTCTACCACCGCGACCACGGTCACGACATGGAGGAATGCATCCAGCTCTGAGACGAGATCAAGGAGCTCATCCGGCGAGGTCGACTCGACAGGTTCATCCGACGCTGGCCTGAGGGTAGAGGAGATCGGCTAAGGGCCCTGCCGCAACCTGAACTGCCAAGAAGGGAGGAGCAGCCCGGAGATCGGCCTCCCATCGGGACCATCGACTCCATCGCCGGAGGGCCTCAAGGAGGAGCAGACCTCCCGCAACCGTGGGACTCGAAAAACCTGTAAATGTATCGCTTATGATTTCACCTTGAATCTCAATTTCTTTCTACTTGACATGCTCTTCCCATTTGGCATGGATTTGTCACGACTGGGTATAACCCCTTCAAACTTCTAAAACAAAGTTATGTTAGGAATGGGGGGAGAACCTCATCCTAACATACCTAAAATGAAAGTCTGATTATCTCGAGATCGGATTGGGGGAGAGGCCTTACAACGTCCTAATGCACCCCCACAGCCATGTCAGAAACAGGAGGAGAACCCCGTCCTGGCATAAGCAAAGTCAAAGGCCCGATTCTTTTAGATCGGATGGGGGGAGAGGGCTTACAGCACCCTAATGTGCCCCCACAGCCATGTCAGGAACAAGAGGAGAACCCCATCCTGGCATAAGCAAAGTCAAAGGCTCGATTCTTTTAGATCGGATGGGGGGAGAGGCCTTACAGCGCCCTAATGTGCCCCCACAGCCATGTCAGGAACAGGAGGAGAACCTCATCCTGGCATGAGCAAAGTCAAAGGTCCGATTCTTTTAGACCGGATGGGGGGAGAGGCCTTACAGTGCCCTAATGTGCCCCCACAACCATGTCAGGAACAGGAGGAGAACCTCGTCCTGACATGAGCAAAGTCAAAGGCCCGATTCTTTTAGACCGGATGGGGGGAGAGGCCTTACAGCGCCCTAATGTGCCCCCACAGCCATGTCAGGAACAGGAGGAGAATCTCGTCCTGACATGAGCAAAGTTGAAGACCCGGTTCTTTTAGACTGGATGGGGGGAGAGGCCTTACAACGTCCTAACGCGCCCCCACGGCCATGTCGGGAACAGGAAGAGAACCTCGTCCTGACATGAGCAAAGTCGAAGGTCCGGTTCTTTTAGACAGGATTGGGGGGAGAGACCCTGGCGATGGCCCTTACGTGCCCCCGCGGGAACAGGAGGAGAACCTCATCCTGATGGTGACGAAATCCAGCCACCCAACGAGATCGGATGAAGGAAAAAAGTCCCTCAGCGGTACCTCCACACTCCTATGCAACCCCGCAAAAAGCGAGGGGAGGGCCCTCACTCTGAGAAGAGGAGGGATATTAAAGAGGAAGAGCGAAGAGCTACGACGGAAACAGATGAAGGACGAACCACACCAAAGACCTAAAGAACCTCGTCTCAACAAAGACGGGGAGTTCCTACCAAACACCTCCGGCCTCTAAGAAGACTCTCGACACAGGTCAAGAAGACAGCGACGTCCTCGAAGTAATACGGAGTTCGGACTGCCAAGCTCGAGCTTGCGGCCATGAACGACGAGGAAGGCAAGCCAACGTATCGACGACTGGGCACCTCTCAACGACATCAACATCAGACAAATCGAACGACAAGAAAAGTTCGGCGGACGATAATTTAATACAACGTGCGGACGAGGTAACACAAAATCTCCTTTTCATTCTATTTCCGAAATACACACTACAAAGCCCGAAAGGTCAAGGAAAGAAAAGCAAAACGACAAAAGCGGGACGAAACAACAAAGGGAAAATATATACATGAAAAGATAGAAGGACGAAAAGAGCCCTAGGGAAGCTCTGCTCCCTCCGACCTAGAATTATCTACTCCACCCCTCATCCAGGACTGTCTTAGATTCTCAATTTCTTCTTCTAGCTCTCTCCTTCTCTGCAGCGCATCCTGGAGCGCCCGACGAAGTCGCTGGCCCTCGGTCTCCACCTCTCGATGCCTCTTTCTCTGGACCTCAGATTCTGCCTCCGCATCCGTGACGACCCGCTGCTCGTATGCCAATTGGATCTTCAGTTGTTGCAACTCAGCCGTCTTTTCCCCGAGGGCGACAGAAATCCTTTCAACGGTTCCTCTTAGGGACTGTAGCTCATCAGAATCCCGAGCGAAAGTAAGCTGAGCCCTGTCAGCCAGCTACCTCTGAAGACGAGCGACTTCGTCAGTCGCCACCCTGAGTCTCCCTTTATATTCATCCACCTGCCTGCGCCAACCGACCCGGTGCACGTCGTAGCTCATCTCAGCGTCTTGAAGCTACTGCTGAAGGGCGGAGACCCTCTTCGACCACTCCCGATCGCCGTCGGCCCGGGCCAAGAGCCGGGATGAACTCCCTTCCAGCTGGCCGATCTTCTCCTTCGCAGCAGACAGTTCCACCCTGAGAGCGCTGATCTTGGCAGCTTGAGCCCAAATTCGGTCGCTGGCGCTCTTCTTGCATTCCTCAAGCTCCTTCGCGAAGTTCGCCTTCCTCCGACTATACTCCATGATCCCTTCACGTGGAGATTCCGAAAGTGGGTGGCCTCTGCGGTGGCTTCAGAATGGCCCTCCCTCAATCTGTGAAGCTCACCTTCCATCTTCTTTGACCTCTTTGTCAACTGAAGAACCTCCTTCTTTAGCCGCTGGATCATCGACTTCAGCGGGATCCCCAGGGGCAGGGGAAGTGCTTCGACAGGGCGCTACCATTGGGAGACAAAAGTATCAAGATACGTCTCATCACAGAAAGAAAAGCAGAAAGAAGAAAAGAAGGAGGAAGAAGCCGCCCACGGCAAGAAATTCAACTTTATTGATTGGATGATTTTTGAAGACAAGAAGGTAAAGGAAAATTGTGGAAAAATAAAACTACAAGGTCGGAGGTCTCAGACCTCAGGGGCAGGAGTTGGAGAGCTCGGCATTCCGGGAGGGGGGCTGCTGCAGCGGTGATGGCAGGAGAGAGACCGGCCTCATCTTCGGACTCCTCACCCAGGAAGTTAAGGTCGAGCTCCAAAAATTTTCTGGCCACCCTCTCCTGGCAGAGCTCGAACCCCTTAATGAACGCCTCCTGGCCGAATTGGACATTCAGGTCCCTCATCTCTGCGGAGGCCTTGAACTCCTCTACCGCAAGGGCCCTGGCCTCCGAGACCAGGACTGGAGTCTGCTCAATCAAATTGGCGACCTCGGTCTCCGCCTTCCTCGCCGTCTCCTCCAAGGTCTGCTTTTCCTCCTCCCGGGCTTGTTTCTCTCTTTCCAGGGCCTCTTGGAGGGCGACTACTTCTGTCATCTTTTCTTGGAGGCGAGCAATCTCGGTCCGGCAGCGCTCTTCCACCTGGACGATGTCTCTCCTCGCACAGTTCGTCGCCTCGATATTGGCGAGGAGCTGGTGCCCAATCTGCAAGGACGGCTAGGGGATCAGAACAAGGGCCAAATAGTTGGGTAAATGAAGATTTGCTTACCTCAAGAAAGGACCCTAAAGAGTCCCAGACCCACTGCTTAGGATCGGCGTGGTCGATCCTCTTGACGACTTCAGGCAGAATGCAGCCGTCGATCAACCGCCTGATCAAGTCCCTGTCATTGAAGGGATTCTCCGGCCCCTCTTCGGAGCTGAGGGACTCGTCAGCAGCAGTTCGGTGGCTACTCACCCTGCGGGCCACCGACTTCCTTTTCTTCCCCCTCTCGGCTACGGGCGCCTCCGTGGAGTGGACCCCCGAAATGGGGGCCCCAGTCGGCGGACTCCTCGAGGAGGTCCGGGGAGCCGTTGGCTCGGCATCCGAGGGAATGTCAATCACTGGAGCCGCCTGGATGGGTGCAGCCAAGCTCGACTCCTCCGCCTTGGCCCTCTTCGCCGATCCGAAGGTCGCGACACCCTTTCTTTTATGGGCCCTAAGGCCCCTGGCAAGCATCCGCACTGCTTCGACGTCCATTCCTTAAAATAAAAAAAAAAAGCAAACCAATCAATCAAGAGTCAAAAATCGACAATGGGGTAAAAAAAAAAAAGAGAGAGAGAAGAAAAGAAGAAAAAAAGGAGAAAAGAGAGAGAAGGAAGAAGAGTGAAAAAAGAGAAAGAAAAAGAAGAAGGGCAGAAGAAAAGAAGATAAAGGAAAAGATGAAGTACTCGCAGGATCCTGGGGGCTCAGGCCGACGTTGAATAAAAATTGCTCCCTCAGAAGGTTGGGAAGGGAAGGAGCGGAATAGGCAAGAAGCTTCCGGGCAGCCTGGAGGTCGTCCTCCCCCAGACTGGGGGCCCGGCGAACAGAATCCCTTAGAGAGCCCCAAGGGGGCAGGCCCAGCCTCAAGGTCGGGCAGTGGACGAAGAGGTATTTTTCCTTCCAGTTGTGGATCGAAGAGGGGGCACCTTTCAGCAACCTCTTCTTGCCGAACTGGGGAGAAAAATACCACCAGTCCTTCGCCGAAGGATGGCGCTTGAAGGTATAAAAATGTTTAAACAGAGAGAGGGACGGCTGGACCTCGACTACGTGGCAAAGGGAGAGAAATCCTATCAAAAACCTAAAAAAATTCGGGGTAACTAAAGCCAAAGAGATATCTAAAATACGGAAGAGGGCGACAACAAAGGACGGAAGCGGAAGTCGGAGCCCGGCACGAAACGCCTCCTGATACAGGCAAAAGCGGCCAGATGGGGGAGTGCTGGCCCGGTCGGAGGGATCGGGAAGCTCCAGGTCATACTCTGAGGGAACTCTGTACTGAACCCTTATCAGCAGGAGTTCATCCGCAGTCAAGGAATAGGGAATGGCTCCCGGCACGAAAATTGGGCGAGGCCCCGCCCCAGGTACAGATTCATCTACAGAACGGGGGACCTGGGGGTGGAGGCGGAAGAACTCCCGGAGCCGCTAGAAGCGGAAGAGCCAAAAGACATTTCAAATGACTTCTAACGAAGACTCTAAAGATCCCGAAGGAGACAGACGGGGCAAAAGACAAGAGGTCACAGTATACTAACTCGGAGGAATACGACAGAAGAAAATGGCAAAGAAAAGGCTCCTAGATGGCGAAAAGAGAGGCGGAGGTTTCGGGACTAACCTAGATCGCTCTGAGAGATGCAGAGGGGCGAGGACAGGGATGACTCGAAGGGCGCCTATGTCCCAAGGAGATGCCAAGAGAGATAGGGCACTCGAAGAAAGGGCGGACACCGCTAGAATTTTGAAGCGGAATAAGGGCCCCAAAGGCGGAAGGACAGGTTTATATAGACCCTAGGATCCGGCGCCATAATGATCGTGAATCCTCCCGGGCCGGCCCGCACTCGACACGTGTCCCACTCACCACGACAGGCGGCTGAAAGCGGCAGGCAGTTGGCAGGGCCATTACTGTACTGTACCTGGGCCAGTGTACCAGCAAGAATTTTGAAGAGTCCTTTCATATCGCCCTGAATCGAAAAGACCCCAACACGCGCACATTTAATGCCAAAGTATCTGGGGGCGGTCGTGCACAGGATTTGAGGGGACAACTTCGGCTATGCCAATCTCTCTGTACTTCCTTCATTCGAAATTCAAACTCGAAAGTAGGGGGACTGGTGTTGGATATAAAATACCCACAGTCGAAGTTCTCAGCGGGATTGACCCTTGCGGGCTCCATCCATGACTCCAAGGGGGACTCCGCCCGGACTCCTACGGGAGCCGGGCTCCGTCGCCAACTTCAACTGCCGGTAAGCTCCGTCCGGACTCCTACGGGAGCCGGACTTCGCACCTGACGTTAATTGCAGGAGGACTCCGCCTGGACTCCTACAGGAGTCGGGCTCCGCCCACGACTTCAACCGCAAGGAGGACTCCGCCCGGACTCCTACGGGAGCCGGGCTCCGTCGCCAACTTCAACTGCCGAACTCCTACGGGAGCCGGACTTCGCACCTGACTTTAATTGCAGGAGGACTCCCCTCGGACTCCTACGGGAGCCGGGCTCCGTCCACGACTCCAAGGGGGACTCCGCCCGGACTCCTACGGGAGCCGGGCTCCGTCCACAACTCCGAGGGGGACTCCGCCCAGACTCCTACAGGAGCCGGGCTCCGCCCACGACTTCAACCGCAAGGAGGACTCCGTCCGGACTCCTACGGGAGCCGGGATCCGCCCACGACTTCAACCGCAAGGAGGACTCCGCCCAGACTCCTACGGAAGCCGGGCTCCGCCCACGACTTCAACCGCAAGGAGGACTCCACTCGGACTCCTACGGGAGTTGGGCTCCGTCGCCAACTTCAACTGCCGGTAAGCTCCGTCCGGACTCCTACAGGAGCCAGAATTTGCACCTGACTTTAATTGCAGGAGGACTCCGCCCGGACTCCTACGGGAGCCGGGCTCCGCCCACGACTTCAACCGCAAGGAGGACTCCGCCCGGACTCCAACGAGAGCCGGGCTCCGTCGCCAACTTCGACTGCCGATAAGCTCCGTCCGGACTCCTATGGGAGTCGGACTTCGCACCTGACTTTAACTGCAAGAGGACTCTGCCCAGACTCCTACGGGAGCCGGGCTCCGCCCATGACTTCAATCGCAAGGAGGACTCCGCCCGGACTCCTACGGGAGCCAGGCTCCGTCGCCAACTCCGACCGCTGTCGAACTTCAGCCGATGGATCTACACTCCCTAGTGCGACACAGCAACCACCACGATCCTGCTCCACTTCCTGCGATGGATTCCACGCAGCTCCATCATTCCCTGACAGACCGCGATGACGGCCACGACTCTGCTCCACCTCCAGCGATGGATCCCGTGCGGCTCCACTATTCTCTGGCAGACCGCTATGATACCCACGATCCTGCTCCACCTTCTGTAACGGATATTGCGCGATTCTTCCATTTTCTGGCAAGTCGCGACAACGGACGCCGCTCCACTCCCCATAACTGATTCCATGTGGCGAGCCACGGCGATAGCCATGATCCTACTCCACTACCTTCCATAATAAATTCCTCCTGACTCTGGGCGGCCCACTACCAGACGGTTACAGACGTTGCTATCAATTTGTTGCCCCCTCCATCTATAAAAGGGGAACTCCAGATACGTTATTCTATAAGCTCTCGTTTTTACCTAAAAGCTCTGCAAAAATTTTCGTTCGAGCACTCCATTCTTGTTGAGGCAGAGAACTGACTTGAGCATCGGAGGGTCTTGCCGGAGCAACCCCACCTCCAGTTTAGACTTCTTTTGCAGGTCCCGGCGGCGACCGCGACTCCCTCGATTCCAGCTTCTCCGGCGCAAGCAAATTTTTGCAACAACAATACTAAAGTAGAGCACTCAAAAATATATCATAAAAATTTATCTCAAATGATGTAATAGCAAGAATATAGTAATAAAAATTCAGATTTGATACATAGCATACATTTCTTTTGCTAAAAGATAAAGCGATGAAATTTAAGGCATGAATAAACTATTTGATATCAATTATAAAAATTATGATATCAATTGTAATAATGTTCTTGAAAAATTTTGCTTGATACTAATTGAAAGAAGTTTAAGTTTATTTTTTTTAAAAAATAATCAATTTAATTCTTCTTGATACCAAATATCTTGAGATTCAATTCGAATAACAACTATCCAAAAAGAATTATCTGTCTTCTTTTAAGAAATATAGATTTAAAAATATATCTCTCCTTTCTGAATATAGTTGATGCATTAAAAGATTCTCAAATTTAATTACAAAATAGCTTTTAACTTCAAAGATTTAAGAAGGATAAAGCTTTTCAGAATAATAAATTTTTATAAGATAAGTTTAGTTTTTCAAAAGTTATTTTTTTTTTCTTGAAAAGTATCAAATACTTAAATTTAGAAATGATGTCAATTTTCTTAATTTATCTCAAATGACACCGTACCAAAAATATATCAGAGCAAAATATGGTATCAGAGCAAAATAAACTTGAGATGAGGCATTCTTTTCTTTTTACTAAGAGATAAAGTAATGGAATATAAAGCAAAACTAGGTTGTCTGACATCAATTATGAAAATTAATCTTCTTAATATCAATTATTTGAAAAATCAAACCAAATAGATATTACCATGATACTAATTAGAGATTTAAAAAGGAATATATTTTAAATCTATTTTTTGAAAATAATCAATTGTAGTTAAATACGAAAGTATGTTTCAAATTCAGCTTGATACTCAAATTTTTTGAAATAGCAACTTTCTCAAAAAAAATTGATATCAATTGTTTTAGTTTTAAAGTGATAAAGATATATCGATTCAAATCAAATAATTTGATATCAGCAAATCATTCAAATTAAGATATTTTCAGTTACTCTTCAAAAAGATCATCTCATCTTTTTCACAAGAAGTATTAAGCAATTAAGTTCAAAAAAAAATTAATTTCTTAGATTTATCTCAAATAATATCTTATCAAGAGTATAGCTTGGCAACATTAGATTGAGACAAAGACATTCTTCTATTTTTGCCAAAAAGTATATCAATATAATACAAGACAAACAGTAAGTTATCTGATATCAATTGAATAAAACTAAAGTCTTCTTTAAATATTCAGCTTTAGAAATAAAAAATAGCTTTTTTAAAATATTTTGTTTAATATCAACTTCAAAAGATTCAAGAACAGTATTTTTTCAATCTATTTTTTGATATCAATCAATCGGAGTAAAGTATCAATGTTCATTAATAATTTTTTTCAGATTAAACATGATTTCTTGATACCAATAAATTATCTAAAACTGATGATGTGATCAAAACATGTAAAGTATGAATAGTTTTCTTTTTATCTTCAAAAATGATTCCTCCAAAATAAATCATATAAACACAATAACAAAATGCTCAAATAAATTATATGGCTAAGTCGAGATAAGCAAAGTACAAAAATTTATCAATAAATCCTCTTTTTTGAGTTCAAAAATGATTTCTCTTATAATATTCAAATAATATTTTCTCCCTTTATTTTTTACATTGTAAATGCTAGAAAAATTTATTTTTCTTAATTCTCCTCCTTTTTCTTTCAAAACATGCATATTCATTTTAAAAATAAGCTTTGCAAGAATATATTTTTTCTCTCCCTTAGTTTTATAAACAAAGCAAATATTCAATCAAGCATAAATATAAATATCAAGCATATTGAATTTTCATAAAAGATCAAATTTTCATTGATTAGCTAAAATATAAATATAGAATATGATGAAAATATGAATACATACACAATATATGACATCTAATTTCTATATAGATGATAGAAGTAGATTGCTAGGGTTACTAAAGCTCTATGGAAAGAATCCTAGCATCCTAGGTAAGTATAAATTAGGATAATCCTAAAATATAGATCCAGACTGACTAAAAGAAGAGGATGGTTTGATGTCTTCAGATGACTGGCCTCGATCACGAACATTCTCTCTTACTGAAGTAAGTATCTGAATTAATCTTTCTAACACCTCTCTAACCAAATGATAGAACCTCCAAAGGATCTCCACTGACCAGTCATGCCTCTAAAACTCTGCACAAACTGAAGTCGCAATCCTGATGGAGACTCTCTCAGCAAGTGCATCCTCATCCAATCTATCAAGTAGATGATCTAAAGACTCAAGACGATTGGTCTATGAAGGAGAAGTGGTCTCTCATGCTGCTCTGTTGGCTCCTCAGTTCTGATATCTATTATAATGGATTTTATTGTAGGAGTCTCATCATCATTATCTGCTATAGTATGAGTGCTGGCACTAGTATTCTCAATATCCTTAACATCATCTTATACAATACGGATACTTTAAACTTCTAATTTCAAGTTTTCAACTCCAAACTTTGTATTTTCATAGAATTCTCGAACTAGATTCAGGTAGGTCAAGAGGTCCAAAGAACACAAAAATTTCCAGCCCAATCTCTTGACTTTTGTCCAATTACAAATTCTTCTTCCTCCAAAAACTCGGCTTGGTCCTTCTTTCTTACACGAGAGAGCCACTTGAAGAAGCCTTAGATTCTTGAATTTCTGTACAGGACTTCCTATTCTGTTGGATGAATCGCTTCCGGTGTGCCATTGGAGAATAAAGACCAAAAGAATTGGGTGGAGATGGAGAGAGGAGATCCAATTTTGAAGAGAGAAGGGTTTGAAAAAGGTTTTGGCTTGAAAGAATTGAAAATGAAATGATAGAGCCTTGGGACATTTCAATTAAGAAATCCACCCTAGACATAAGGGTTTCAAATCTATTAAGAGAATATTGAATATGGGTCGACTCTTCATAGAACTTTTTTTTTAAGAAGCCATGAGTTGACTTCTCAATTTCAAGGAGCAATTTCTTGATATAGAAAATAGTTCAGAAAGTTTCAAACCAAGAAAAATTGATCAATAATGAATAGAAATAAATGGGTGATCAAATCGAGGATCAAGAATGATATTCAAAAAAATTTGGGGAATCAAGAATTAATCAATTGGGGGGTGATTTTAAGAAAAAACTAGATGAAGGCACTAAAAGATTTAGGTTCGACTAGAAATTTTCAAATCCTTAAGGGGTCAAACTATAATATAATACAAATCAATAACATCAAGAATGCAATCTTTTATAAATTGAATATATTAACTTGATGTTCCATGAATTAAGCAACTTTGAGATATCTTAATAGTTACATGTCTTATGAAAATGTCAAGAGTTAATTTGAGATTTTTGCACTTAAATATTTTCATAATCCATCAAGTTTATTTTAATTTAAGTTTTACAAGTGATACCATATTATGAAGGGTTTTAGAGCATGTTAAATTTAAAATAAAACTTATGTTTACAACAATCAAAATGATGCATAGACTTAAGAGAGCATAAAAGTCAATACATCAAATATTTAAATCATGAAATAAGATTATCGCAAACACTAGAAAGTTATCAAAATCAATTAATCAAGCAATATAAATTCCACAAGTAATGATAATATGATGTGTGAAAGGTTTAGTTTTTACTAATCATCACCCATCCACTTTAAGTCCTAAGCATCCATTTTTAAGAATTAATTCCTTTTACACCTTTGGATGCTTGTTGTACCTGCAAAATCACTTCTTAATTTTTGGTACCCAAGTAATCTTGGGTCTAATTGAGTTAGAGCACATAATTTTTTTTGGAACCCTAATTTGTTTAACTAAAATATAACCAAATCTTTTAGTATAACATTCTAAAATTCTGTGGCCTACCTTGTTACATTTGAAATATGTAAAAGTGATTTTCAAATATAGCTTTACCAAACATATTTTTGATAAATTATTATTTTCTGGAAGGATTGAAACCAATTCTAGCTTTATTGAAAATAGCCTTTTGATTATTCAAAATCATTTGAAGTTTTTGAGAACTCAATATAAATTTATCTACAAAAGACTTTTATCTTTCAATTTCTTTCTTTTGTTCATCATTTTCAGCAATAAGATCTTTCTTTTCTATATTCATTTCTTTCAAACAATTCTCTTCTTCATCTAATAAAACTTCTAATTTTTTAGATTTTTTTTTTAAAATTTAGCATTTTCTTCTATCAAGAAATTTTTAGAATTCAAAAACTTTTCTTTTTCTTCAATAAAAACTTTTCTTTCCTTCAAAAGTTCTTCTTTTTCCATTAAAATCTTATTATTTTCTTTAGCTAAAGATATATTTGAACCTTTAAGCTTCTTATTTTTCAGCCTTATCTTTTTGTATTCATCTATTAACTCATTAAAGGCTTCAAATAATTCTTTAAATATAAAATCAAAAGAGTTTTCAATATTTACCTCATTATTTTAAGCCATGAGGCAAAGACTTGCAATACCTTCTTCCTCATTTTTCTTTTCATTACTTTGCTCCCCCTTAATCGATGCTTTCTTCTTTTTTTTTTTTGTTTCTTCTTCTTCTTCTTCGTTTCATCCTCATAAGCCATGAGGCATAAGGTAGGGTGAGCTTCCTTATCTTCTTGAGAGCTTGATTCTTCTCTTTGATTTGCTTCCTCAAAAGTTGTCTCTGATTTCTTTCGTACTTATTTAGCTGAAATATATGAAAAAATTATATTAAATTTATTTATATCTAATACATCATAAAGTATATTCACGGTCTTAGTATTTAATTATACTATTTTTTTATCAAACTCAATTAATACATTGGATGTGTGTGAACCATCTACAATAATTCTTCATAAGTTAGAGTCATGTGCTTATATAAAAATTTTCATCCTAGCTTTTTAATAGATATAATTTGAGCTATTAAAAAGAGGTGGTCGATCTATAGAATGACTTTCAGTGAGAAGAGACTCAAATTAGATTGCCATAATCTTTAGCTCTAGACCGCTAGGTCAATAACAAATAACAAAGCAACCTGCTCTAATACCAATTGTTGCCCAAAAAGGTAGCAACCCAAAAAGAGAGATGAATTGGATTGTTTAAAAATGTTAACTAAATCTAAAAACTAAAATAATTTATATTTTAAATTAATCTAACTTATGTGATTATGAAGTGAATGCAAAGTGCTACAACAGAACTAAGATATTGAAGCAACAAAGAAAGAACTAAAAGCAAGTAAAGAAAGCAAGACAATAAAGCAAGAAAGAGATACGGCACAACATAAATATAAAATAATTTATAGTGGTTTGGTGTAATCCCGCACCTACATCTACTCTTCAAGAGCTCCTTGAAAATTTTACTATAATCCTCTTGATTGCAGCATGTTTGTTTTATCCAAGCTCATAAACAAATTCAGTTGATTTTTTGAGATCACTAACCAAAATCTATACACCGATTATTTTTCAAACTCACAATCAATCCAGTCAATTTTACAAGCTCACCAACCAAAATCTACAAAGTTCAATGCTAGATTTGGATGGGCCAATCCCTAAATTTCTTTCCCCCAAAGAAACTTATAAGGAAAACAAAATACAAGATATAAATTTTAGCATAAAAAAAATAAAAAATATAAACTCTTTGAAACTCGAAGAAGCAGCTGTTGAATTATTCATTTGAAGCTTGACTTCTCTTCAATTGATACTTGAGAAGATGGAGAAGATGTTGGAGAAGATCACTTTTTGAAAGCTCTCAAAATGGTGCCCTAAATTTCTCTCTTTTATCTTTTTTCAAAGATATTCAATGAACCTCACAAATCTGATTATTTTTTTCTTTTTAATCCTTTTCTCTTACTTCTCAAATGATTCTCTAGCTTTTTATATACTTGAAAGTGGCTTGAGAGTGAATTTTGACCGTTGGAGAGCTTGGAGTAGTTGTTAGACCCAAAATCTAGTGGTTGAAAAAATATAAAAAATTAGCCATTATCACTGTCCCTATGAATGAAGTCGGTTCCATTTGCAGGCGAGTCGGCTCGATTTACAAACGAGTCGGTCCTGATTGAAATCGAGCTAACTCAAGCAGAGATCTTAAAATATAATTTTCTGTCTTCTTTTAGAGATCGGCTTGGATTGAAATCGAGTCGACTCGAGCTTGTGCCAGTCTTCTTCTAACATACCAAAGTCAACTCAAAATCTTTTGAAATTGGGTCTACAGCTTTCAACTTTATTTTTCTTCATATTTTAACCTTCTAACCTTGAATTTTTTAACCTCAATCTCTTCTAAATTATATTTGCTTCTTCTAATTTTATTTTTTTTTCATAATGAGCTATCCAAACTTATGAGAACTTATTCTTTTAAGTACTTTAACTTGATATCTTGAGAAGATTTATCCTTAAGATAAATTTTTCATTATGAGTATTTAGAAAATTCTACATCCATTCTTAAAATACATGATTAGTATCATTTATACTCAATATTTTGAAATCATCAAAATCAATCATAGGATCAACAATCTTTATTCTTAATTTTTAATTTATTTTTAAAATTATTTTAACTCTCTTGCATAGTGGCTGGAGGATTTTAGTAGCTTGAGTAATTCTTCATGCACCACACACGGTGTAGCAAAAATGACGTGGAGCGCACTGTAGCTATCGATTAGTCCATGTAGCATGAATGAAATGCACCCCATGACCATCATCTCAGTCATCTGATGCTGCATTTAATAAGACAAGATATTTCAAAGGCACATCATAGGAAAGTTAATGCGTATCATATCAATTTTTTGAAACTTTAGAGTGATGAAAATGCCCTTTCCCTCCAAGATGCCATCTTTTCCTCTATTTTTCTAATGCATTGCCATTACGAATGCTTCCATTCTCTCCTATCTTCTTGATTTCGTTCTCCTACTGCCTGAGCTTTCAATCGTCCAAGATTTCTCCTGTAGCGAGCATTTTGCATCCAAGGCTAGTGCTAGCATTAACCAACATCAGTTTCTTCATGACAACATGTCGTACCCATTAAATTTGTCTTTTCCACTACATTTTATTTTTTTTTCTTTGAAGTTCCTTTATTACAGCAGCTCCTTTTAGTAGTTAAACGAAGTTAATGCGTTAGGTGGGTTGAAACAAACTATTTTCTTCAAGTTAGTGTAATGGAAAGTAAAAATGATAACGTCCTATGTCATTAACATGCTATCAGAAAGACATAACCACTATCAAAAAGTCAAACAGGCCAACAGCAAGCAATATGAAAGCATTTTGTTGTATCCTATGACATCTCGAACAATATTTATGACCTCTTATTTGTTGTTCTAATATTATGTTATGTTTTTATGACTTTTTGAACTTCATTTGTCTTGTCGTCGCAATAAAAAGTAATAATGAAGCCACAGAAAGTCATAAACAGATAATAAGATGTCATAACCATGTTTGAAAAGTCATATAGCAAAGCAACCAGCAACACCGCTGCCTTCCTTTATTTTTTTATGACATCTTGATCAATTGTCATGACCTTCTGATGGCTGTTCGACATCCTATTACGTTTTCATGGCATCCTGAACCTTCTTTCACCGTCATTGTGATGAAAAATCATAAAAGAAGCCACAAGAAGTCATAGACAGGCAACAGAATATTATAACTGCTATTGAGAAGTCATATAGCAAAGTAGCCAGCAACACCAAAGTCTTCTTCTGCTTTTCTATGACATCTTGATCCACTATCATAACCTCTTGATGGCTGTTATAATTGTTGAAATTTGGGGTTTGAAGTATGCATATGCATTTTAAAAACTTAATTTTCTAAACACTGCAGCAAAAATAAAATTAAAATAATTTTAATATAAATTTTGCATACATAAAAATATAAAACCACATGGATCTATTTTATATGCTGAAATTGATATATGCTGAAATTTAAATTATGATCAAATCACATACCTTTTTTGCAATCTTTTTCTTCAAATCTGGATCTGAAAGGGACGAGGCTCTCTGTTAGCCGCACAAGTATCCGACCTCTATGAGCATCTACTCGAGATCCATCTGGAACAGCCCTCTAAGATTTGAGTTTTGATTTTCTAAAATTTAGCCTGCTGAATCGAAACGAAGCCTAGATCATGATCAACATTTGATCTTTCTCCTTGATCCTTATCTTCTCTTCCTCTCTAGCCTTTCTCCTTGCTTTGTAGTGCTACAAGAGACCAACAACCAGTAGATGAAGGGCTGCCCAACGCCTTGGGCATGTGCAAAACTTGGGATGTGCATCCCAAGTAGTATGGCATGGGGACGCCTAAGGAGAAGAGAAAGAGGGAGGAAGAGAGGGCATGGGAGGTTCACTTGGGGTGGAGAGGGGCTGGTTTGGATTATCTTAGGACCTTAGGGGAGGTCCCTTTTTATAGACACAAAGATTGAATCCTATTTAATCATATAATACAAGTCCTACTTGCATTAGGATTCCTATTAACTTAAGTTATCCAACTTACATTAGGAAGTCCATTAGGTTCCAACTATTGGAACCCTTGCACCCATAATTAGACACCCTCTTTTGCACCCAAGAGACACCTCATATGAAAACCAAAGGCCCTCTAATTAATGGATACATCTAAATTGAATAATTCAAAGTAGCGATCCATAATAACTATCAAGAAGATTTATAAGGGATTTGCATCCTTAATTTATGTGATCCATAACCTTAGACATCCAACAATTGAAGTCTCATAAATCTTATTCATATAGATAATTAGTAGATAATTAAGTTAGAATTAACTTATCAAATAAATAATCCTAACAAAAGAGAAATTGGGTCCAACCATGTGCTAGCAAGGTTACCATGAACCCAATGGATTTTTCTAAACCCAATTGATACTTCATAAGCTTAATTTCTTATTTCAGACCTAATCCCTTTATTATGTGACCTTATAGGTTCAATTCTATCTGGTAGTGAAATATATAATGATCTCTATCATTGTATCATTGAAACTCTTTTCAATGGATCAAAATAATTCCACTCTAACTCAATCAAAAATTATTGATCTAAAACAATCCTAATGAACTCTCACAATCCATCAGTGACACCTAGCAGTATATAGTGGCAACTCAGTAGAACTGAAATGAATCTCTAAGTATAGTTAATATGTGATTCAGTCCCTCTATCGTAAGTTCCGACTAGATGGTAGGTCATGGATAAATTATTAAACCTCAACATCAGTCATATGATAGATTGATCAGCTCAAGTCTAGTTGTGATTTTTATGAAAACTCTTTTCATTAATCACACTGCTGTGGCCACAGACTCTTGGACTTAGCTTCTCAAATTTTATAAGACTACTCTTCTCTATCAAGGTCAATAGATCCTATCTTGATGCACATCCCACTCTTACAGTGGACCAACTGTCACCAACATTCACTACAAGAGCTCATTGAGACTCATGTTTATGTATCAATCAAACTCCAGCAGCCTCACTGCGAGTAGCAGTACTATCTCAAGTCAAAGGATCAGTCACACAACTACAACATCGAGACAATTACTGATGATTGAATAGAAATCCAAGTGATCTCTCGTATGATCACGCTCAGTGCTAGTTGTTCTCTAATTACCATCCGCACTCGTCATCCTATATCTCTACACAGTAGATTAAAGACCCATCTATCTCGAAAGAAGTAATTTATGTACCAATTTATCCAGATCTATCATTGTCTTCATGATGATCCTATGATCGAGAGCTTTTAGAAATTAAATACATATTTTTAATTCTCAACACTTTGAGAATATGCATCGAAACTAATTCCATGGATGATTCAAGAACACATTACACTTAAATAAAAAAGAATTTATCCTTTTATTGATCATATTAATATATTAAGTATAAAATTATGCCCTAGATTAATTACAATGTGTCAGCCATATTGATTTCTAGGACATACATCTAACAATCTCTCACTTAGACTAAAGCCAATTGACCACAAATCTAAGTCCCATCTTTTCAAGGTGGACTTTGATTTTCAATTGACTCAGCTGCTTAGTCAGTGGATCTGTCACGTTATCTACGGAGTCTACTCTTCGCACCTCGATACGAGATAGTCGCGTATATCGGTGCTCTATGTGTTTGAACTTCTAGTGAGACCTTGGCTCCTTAGCAAGGGCTATGGTGCCATTGTCTTTGCAGTACTGTGTTATGACATGACATCCAGTTCTACAACTAACATTAAAATCGGAATTCATCCTATATATCTATAGCTCACTCAGCCTCCATTGATCGATTACTCAGAACCCTTTTAGTAATTTGAACAAGAATATACCCTCGAATCATAACTCACAATTACCTCCAAAGATCAAGAACAGATCCTTAATCCTTCTTAAGTATTTAAGGATGTTCTTCACAGCTATCTAGTGCTCCTCATCTGAATTTGACTGATACTTACTCGTGACACTCACAGCAAGGCAATATCAGGTTGAGTACATAGCATGGCATACATGAGGCTTCCTTATTACCGAAGCATAAGGAATCCTACTCATGTGCTGAATCTCCTCAGATGTGGCGACACATTATTTTGGAGAGACGAATACCATGCCTGAGAGGTAAAAGACTTTTCTTGGAGTTTTTCATGCTGAACCTCTTTATCACCTTCTCTTGTACAGCTTTTGTGACAGACCAAGCATCCATCTAGGTCTATCTCTATAGACCTTTATTCTGAGAATATAGGATGCTTCTCCTAAATTTTTCATGAAAATTTTTGGACAATCATCTTTTGACCGTGATCAGCATGAAAATATCATTTTCAATGAGAGAATATCATCCACGTACAGTACGATGAAGGTGATTGCACTCCACTGACTCTCTTGTATACACAAGGTTTCTTTCATTTTTTATGAAATTAAACGATTTGATTGCTCATCAAAATGATGGTTCCAACTCCGAGAAGCCTACTTTAATCTGTATATAACCTTTGCAACTTGCAGACTCTTGATCACCATCACCAGACTTGAAACCCATAGGTTGCTCCATATAGATATCTTCTTCAAGATATCCATTCAGGAAGATAGTTTTCACATCCAATAGGTACAATACTTTTAGGTGGATCCACTAAAGTTAGACTTAGTTTGAGTCATTGAGTCAATTTCTGACTTCATTGTATCTAATCATTCTCAAAATTGATGTCAGACATCACCTCGTCAAAGGTATTAGGGTCATCAGTATGATCCCTATCTTTTATAAGGAATATTTCCTTCACTTCTCTGTAAGCATACCATGTACCTTTCAGAGGTCGAGAGACCCTACTAGATCTACGAGGTGGTAGAGGAACATCAACTACTGACTCATGAATTACAGGTTCCTGAGGATCTATAGCTCTGGCTTTTCAAAGACCTTCTCTTCGAGCTCCACTAACCTTCTACTACTGCCATCCTAGATAAACTTTTTTCTAGGAATCGATATTTCGACTCACAATTACATTGTGATCTTATGGAAAGTAAAAATAGTATCCCATGTATTCTTTTGGATATCCTATAAAATGAGCTATAATAGATCTATCCTCCAACTTTTCTGCCATCTGTCTCTTGACATAGGTCGACATCTCCAAGTCTTAAGATAACCCAGACTCGACTTCTTACCGAACCATATCTCATATGGTGTGGTAGGAATAGATTTTGAAGGAATCATATTCAACAAATGAATGACAGTTAACAAGGCATATCCCCAAAGAAATAAAGATAGATCAGTGAAGTTCATCATGGACTGGACTATATCCAATAGAGTCCTATTCCTCTTTCGGATACTCCGTTGAGTTGAGATGTTCTAGGATGGTCCACTAAGAGACTATACCATTATCTTTAAGATATCCAAAAATTTTTGACTAAGGTATTCACCTTCTCGATCAGATTGAAGAACCTTAACGGGCTTGCCTGTCTGCTTTTCTACTTCATGTTTGAATTTTTTAAACTTTTTAAAGGCCTCAGACTTGTGTTTCATTAGATACACATATCCTACCTAGATAAATCATCGATAAAGGTAATGAAGTAGGTGTGACCACTCCTAGTCTGCACATCAAATGGTCCACACACATCAGTGTATATTAGGGCAAGTAACTCTGTGGTCCTTTCTCCATGTCCTATAAAGGATAACTTAGCTATCTTTCCTCGAAGGCAAGATTCACAAGCTGGATATGGCTCTGGGCAAAGAGAGCCAAAGATCCATCCTTTTTCTGTTTGTTTATCTTGTCCTCTCCAATATGGCCTAGTCTATGGTGCCATAAGTACTTCTGATTAATTTCATCTCTGAATCTCTTTTGACCTATGACACTCACTATTTGCTCGTTTAGGTTCACATTCGCATTAATATGCAAGTGATAAAGACTGTCAATTAAAAGACCTCATGCAATCAATTTATTTCGTAAATAAATGAAACAAAAATCTTTGTTGAAACTAATTTTGAAATCTTCCTATGTTAGCACAAACACAGAAATTAAATTTCAACTAGCTACAAGAACATAATAACAGTCTTTCAAATCTAATCTAACGCCAGACAGTAATCGAAAGGTAAGTGCCACAGCCTCTGCAGCAATCTTTGCTCCATTGCTAACCCGAAGGATCATGTCATCTTCCTCAACCTCCTACTTTTTATCAGACTCTGCATTGAGGTATATATATAAGCACTCGAGCCAGAGTCTAATACCCAACTAGAAGTAGAAGAAACCATAAGGTTGGATTCGCACTCGAGCCAGAGTCTAATATCCAACTAGAAGTAGAAGAAACCATAAGGTTGGATTCAATTACGAGCATACCTTCGGAAGATTTATCATCCTTTTTGGTCTTTAGGCTCTTAGTATTTTGGACATTTCTCTTCCAGTGGCCTTCAGCATGATAGTGAAAATACTTCCTTTTGCCTCAGCCACCTTTGGACCATTCTTTTTTGGCTTGCTCTCTTTTTTTTGCTTCTTTACGGATTTAGCCTTCTTCCTTCCAACAACTTTCTCTTGGAAGAAGAAGTCCGCTCCACAGTAAGAACAGAGCCCCTTGAACTCTTCAAGGTACCCTTCGTAGTGACCAACATGTTGATAAGTTCGGAAATAGTGCAGTCAAGTTTGTTCATATGAAAATTCATAATAAATTGACTATATGAATTGGTAAGGGATTGAAGGATCAGATCCATCTGTAATTCTTTTTGTATTTTAGCTCGAGCTTCCCAAGCTCCTCAATGTCTTAAATCACTGTCATACAGTGCTCATGGACAGACTGTCCATCACGCATCTTCAGATTAATGAGTCTTTTGGATACTTCGAAGTACGCAGTACAGCTCTGCTACCATACAACTCTTGCAGGTGAGTGATCATAGCCAAGCGTGGGCATATGCTCATGCTGACTTTGCAACTCGTTTGACATGGATGTCAGCACATAACACTTGACCCAACTATCTTCATCCATCCACTTCTCAAAAGCAGTCTCTACTCAGCAGTAGGACAGTTTGGTAATACAACGGGATCCTGATCGAGAATATGGCTTAACTTTGTTAAGGTCAGGACAATCTGAGATTTTTGAGCCAGTCTTTGTAATTATTATCGGTCAAATGATTGGTTTCAAGAATGCGAGCTAGAGGATTTGAGGCTGACATGATGGTTTAACTGCGAGAGTAAAGGTTCAAATTAGATTTTTATACTTAATATTTTAATTTACTTCTAGAGACTTTAAGATACAAATAATGACTCCCATTAATTTTTCGGATCCCTCCACTCTTGAAAAAGAAACAAAAATCCTGATGCGACAAAAGATTTTTAGTGGATGCTGTGGTCCCACCGATGACATGCACCTCATCTAACAGTTATTGGTAACATGCACACCGATGCGTAGGCAACTCCTTGTCCAGATGCTTCACTAAGCATGTTGTAGCTACTTGGTCTTTAAATCATATGGGCTCACCTAATAGTTATTGCCCACACCGTTCAAAGCAGATGCAAGGCTTCATTGGGTTCCTCACCTAACAGTTATTGGGTCCAATCCCATCCTTACCTGGAGCAACTCTTTGCTAATAGAGTGATTACGTATTTTCGATGTAACTGAACCACTGTGACCAGTCGAGAACAATCGATGTCAGTAACACGCCTGCACATCTACAATGATGGAAGACCTATGACTTAATATTTGTGAAGAGATTTGGGTTTAGGTCCCATCTAATCAATCATCATATGACTGATCTAATTGACATGGGCTAAATCAAAATGTTAAGCAACCTAATTCAAGACCCAATCTTCCAAATTGATTAGGTAAGTGGAGAACGATGGGGGTTCTCCTGTTGGTTTCTTAGACACCAATGAATTGGTCAGGTCGGCTAATGAAATCAATTAAATAATCATGTCTCATTAATTTGCCTTAGACACCAATAGGTCGATTGATCAAATTGGTTAGCTCAAGCGTATCAGGCTCAAACCAACGAGCCAAATTAGGTCCTCAGATTAATCAATTCTATATATGAGCCTCAATCAATTTGATCAATAATAATTATATGATCATTAACTTAATTGATCTAACTTAATTCAACACTTGACTGAGTTGATCAATTATTTAATCAAATTAGATCCATGTGACTCAAATCAAAAATCTTAGATATAATCCTATTATATGACCTAATTTTTTATTTTTCATAATCAAAACTCTCATGCACAAACATAAATTTTAGATTCTAAAATCATATTTTAGATCTAAATTTTTTATATTAATATAAGTATTAAAATATAAAAATAATTTTTAAATTTTAAGATATAAATATATGTCATATATATGCATGTATAATTAGATCTAAACAAAATTTCAGATCTAAGCATGATATCATATATCTCATATACTAATCATGAATGATATTAAAAATAAATTTATAATCTAAATATATAATTATATATCAATATATGAATCAAAATTAGATTATAAAAAAAATTTAGATTTCATGCATGCATCTATATTTCACATGAACATTAACTAAAACTCTTTCTAGATCAAAATTCAGATCTATGCATGCAACAATATATCAACTATATATTCTAAAATAAAATTTAAAATTAGATTTTAGATTTGAAGATCGATCCATACATCGTATGTATTAAAAAAAATTAATTTTAAATTTTTTTAAAAATATATATTTCAAAATTCAGCATATGAAAATCCATGGCTCTGATACCACTGTTGGAATTTGGGATTTAAAGCATGCATATGTGTTTCAAAATTTAATTTTTAAATACCACAGTAGAGAATAAAATTAAAATAATTTTAATCTAAATTTACATACATAAAAGTATAAAATCATATGATCTATTTCATATGCTGAAATTGATATATACTGAATTTAAATTATGATCAAATACATATCTTTTCGCAATCTCTTTCTTCAAATATGGATTTGGAAGAGACTAGCTCTCTGTTAGCCGCATAAGTATCCAGTCTCTATGAGTATCAACTCAGAATCAGCCTGAAACAGCCCTCTAAGATCTGAATTTTGATTCTCTAAAATTCAGCCTGCTGAATCTGAACGAAGTCTGAATCACGATCAATATTTGATCTTTCTCTTTGATCCTTATCTTCTCTTCCTCTCTAGCCTTTTTTCTTTCCTTATAGTACTACAAGAGACCAACAACCAGCAGATGAAGGGCCGCCCAATGCCTTGGGTGTGTGCAAAACTTGGGATGCGCGTCCCAAGTAGTATGGCATGGGGATGCCTAAGGAGAAGAGAAAGAGGGAAGAAGAGAGGGCATGGGAGGTTCTCTTGGGGTAGAGAGGGGCTGGCTTGGATTATCTTAGGATTTTAGAGGAGGTCTCCTTTTATAGGCACCAAGATTAAATCTTATTCAATCATATAATACAAGTCCTACTTGCATTAGAATTTCTATTAACTTAAGTTATCCAACTTACATTAGGAAGCTCATGAGGTGCCAACTATTGGAGTCCTTGCATCCATAATTAGACACCCTCTTTTACACCCAAGAGACATCTCATATGAAAATCAAAGGCCCTCTAATTAATAGACATGCCTAAATAGAACAATTCAAAGTGGCGCCTCATAATAACTATCAAGGAGATTCATAAAGAATTTGCACCTTTAATTTATGTGATCCATAACCTTAGACATCCAAAAATTAGAGTCTCATGAATCTTATTCATATAGATAATTAGCAGGTAATTAAGTTAGAATTAACTTATTAAATAATAATCCCAACGGAAAGAGAAATTGGGTCCAACCATGTGCTAGCAAGGTTACCATGAATCCATTGGATTTTTCTAAACTCAATTGATACTTCATAAGCTCAATTTCTTATTCCAGGCCTAATCCCTTTGTTGTGTGATCTCATAGGTTCAATTCTATCTGATAGTGAGATATACAATGATCTCTATCATTGTATCATTTAAACTCTTTTCAATGGGTCAAAATAATTCCATTCTAACTCAATCAAGGATTGTTGATCCAAAACAATCCTAGTGAGCTCTCATAATCCATCAATGATATCTAGCAGTATATAGTGGCAACCCAGTAGAACTGAAATGAACCTCTAAGTGTAGTTAACGTGTGATTCAGTCTCTCTATCGTGAGTTCTGATTAGATGGTACATCATGAATAAATTGTCAAACCTCAACATCAGTCATATGATAGATTGATTAGCTCAAGTCCAGTTGTGACTTCTATGAAAACTCTTTTCTATCAATCACACTACTGTGGCCACAGACTCTTAGACTTAGCCTCTCAAATCTCATAGGACTACTCCTCTCTATCAAGGTTAATAGATCCTATCTTGATGCGCACCCCACTCCTATAGTGGACCAACTATCACCAACATCCACTATAAGGGCTCATTGAAATCCATATTTATGCGTCAATCAAACTCCAACAGCCTCACTGTGAGTAACAGTATCATTTCAAATCAAAAGATTGTCATACAACTACAGCATCGAGATAATTACTGACACTTAAATAGAAATTCAAGTGATCTCTCGTATGGTCATGCTCAGTGCTAGTTGTTCTCTAATAATCATCCACACTCGTCACTCTGTATCTCTATATAGTAGATTAGAGACTCATCTATCCCTAAAAAAATAATTTGTGTATCAGTCTATCCGGATCTATCACCATTTTCATGATGATCTTATGACTGAGAGCCTTTAGAAATTAAATACATATCTCTAATTCTCAACACTTTGAAAATATGTATCAAAATAATTTCATGAATGATTCAATAACACATTACACTTGAATGAAAAAGAATTTATCCTTTTATTGATCATATCAATATATTAAGTATAAAATTATATCCTAGATTAATTACAATATGTCATCATATTGACTTCTAGAACATACATCTAACAATAATGTTCTATTATATTTGCATGACATCCTGAATCTCCTTTGAGTTGTCATTGCGATGAGAAGTCATAAAGGAAGCCACAAGAAGTCATAGACTGGTAATAGGATGTCATAACCATGTTCTGAAAGTCATATAGCAAAGTAGCCAGCAACATTGAAGCCTTCCTCTACTTTTCTTTGACATCTCGATCAACTGTCATGACCTTTTGATTACTGTTACGATATCCTATTACATTTGCATGGCATCTTAAATCTTTTGTGACCTATCATTGTAATGGAAAGTCATAAAGGAAGCCATAGAAAGTCATAGACGGGCAACAGGATGTCATAACCTTATCGAAAAGTCATATAGTAAAGCAGCCACCAATATCGAAGCCTTTTTCAAATTTTTTTGATATTTTGATCAACTGTCATGACCTCCTAATAGCTGTTGTTGAAGGATATCGCACATCCGAGATCATGCATGTAAAAATCAGAGCATGCAAATTTTTAACTTTTAAAGATCTGAATGCAATGGAATAAAATCTGATCTAGATTAAACAATTTAATCTACCTAACATGTATGAAGTAGATCTAATCTACATGCAATAGGATCAATCACGTGCTTTTAAGATGCTGAAAAATCAGATTTAAATAAAATCAAAAATCAGAGATCAAATCTCCATACCTTGCATTGATCGATGATCTCCACGGTTGATAATCATGCTAATCTGATGAGGTCCTCGTTGAGCCGTACATGCATCCGACTTCTATGAGTATCTATACGAAGATTTAGATTTGATCAGAGTTCGTTGCTTCATCGGAGTGCTAGCACCCTTCAGAAACCACCTCCTGATGGTTGATGCAGATTTTCTCCATCATTTCTCTCAGACCCTATTAGAGAACAAAGAGAAGAGGAGGAAGAGAAAGAAAAGAAAAACTCTTTCTTTATTTTCTCTCTTCCTAAAACCCATGCCTGGATGCGCAACCCCATCCCATGGAACTCGCACCATAACATGACATACCCTAGAGAGGAGATGCCTCTCTTCTCTCTCACACAACAAAAGATATCCGCCACCCCATGGAACCCATGACCTCTTTTTCTTATTTTCTACGGTGAAAACAGATCTTTTTTCACATGAAAAATCAAATCCCCACACCCTCTTAATCCCTTCTTATATGGCATTAGTTGGTAGACTAAGATAAGGTCAAACCTTATCTTGATAAGTCATTGGGATGGCGTCCAACTCTTGGACACCTCCCTCTTTTGTGTTTCATGCTAATAAGAAGAGAGAGCACATGAGATGAGAGAGGGGTGTGGCTTCTTTCTTGATGGAAATCATGTTTTCATCACACAAAATAAATACCTTTTTTGGTTTGGCGTCAAAGAAGGACAAGGTTAATCCTTATCTCATAAGGATCCATATCAAATCAAAACCCCTTTTGAATTTGATTTCATTCCTAATCCAAACCTTAAAGCAAGAAAGGTTGGCATGTAAAAAGACTGCGTGAGAGATGAGGGCATGAAAAACTTCACACAAAACTCAAGAGGAGGGGCGGTTAGCGTGATATGGCATGGAGGATTTTAAGGTGCCTAAGGAGAGAGAGAGTCCTAGTGTATTTGGACTTTTTAGGTGGCTGCTTTGAATCCTAATCAAATCCTAATTCAATTAGAAATTGATTGAGCCCAAAGAAAATAAAATCCTAATCCAACTAGGAAGCCAATTAAATCCTAATCTAATTAGAAAATTAATTGATTCAAGTCCTAATCAAATTAAAAATTAATCTCCCTTGTGATTGGTTATCTCATTGTTGGGAATAGTGTCCCAAAGCCAATCGTCAGCCTATTGACGGTTGTGCTCTTTCTTGTATTAGTATATGAATTATAAATAAATAAAATTATTTTAATATTTTTCATCATAAATTATTTCATCTTCTAATGAACTCCTGTGTTGTGGGAGTCCTTAGGACTATTTAGACTCGACAAAGGAGGATTTGTCGTTTAGTCCTTAAACCTGTTCGCGATCAAATGATACGTTGTTACCAAAGACAACAACGTTTATCAAGCATAGTCGTTGTGTGCCATATGGATTGGTTTCCTCTTAACCAAGGAGTGTGGAGACACTGGTATGGCATACAGTGAGATGTAAAGGTATATCTGCACTGAACGTGACCGACTCCAGAGCTATTTCTGCTGTCAAGATTTGCTCCGATGGGATATGGGTATAAATATCCTCCGATCTGAGACCGCACGGTGACTTGCAAGCAACTCACTGTACTTAGGCACTGGACTACTGAATTTCTAATTCAGTGACGGAAGCTGCTGGTGTAGTCAAGTACTTGACTTGTCCGTGCGTGTGTCAAGATGGGATTGACCACTCCAGTTCAGGAGCTCTATACAGTCGTATTTTAATTTAGAAAATCTTGTCAGGATAGTCCTAGTGAGGAGTCACAGGACTGATTGAGTTGAGCATGATTCGGATGATCTAATCAGTCATCCTAAACACAGGGGTCAAAAGGATGAATTATGCAGTAACCATATTCACGTAGGTTCTGAATGTTGAGATTGTGACTATTCGACCTATCCAAATGGGGTACCATTGCTAGATGGTCATTTGATTAGTACAGGAATTGATTCCTGTGCTACCAGCTTAGGTTCGAACCTGAGGGGTCACACACATTAGAGGTTCCTATCTGATTTGATGGCTGGTGAAGAGTCTCACAGGACTGGGACTCTGTGATCAAGAGTCCAAATGCTCAGAGACTCTATGATTGAGAATCAGATTCTCAGATCATGAGTTCCACATATTTTGGGTACTGGGTCAAGAGTCCCACTGGTTTGGGACTCTTCGATCAAGGTTTATATCGATGGACTTTGATGCCCGATTGCCCATCGATTTGGACTCAATATTTATGAGAGATTTAATTAATAATTTGATCACTAATTAACTTAATTTAATTAAGTAATTATTTTTGGATCAAGTCCAATTGAATTGGATTCAGTTGGGTTTGACCCGATTAGGTTAAGTGTTGACCTAATCGCCAAGGTGGTTTGGTCCCTGATCTGATCAGGAGTTGGGCTTAGTCAATTCTTGATTTGATTAAGATTTTATTGAGCTAATTAAGTCTAATTAAGTTAGTTTAACTTAGTCTAATTGTGCCTAACCTATTTTGATTAGGTTGGCTCAATTAGGTTGAAACCACTTTGACCTCATCTCCCTGCCCATCTCACTTATCTGCGCCCATTTGAATTCACGAGAAACAACTTCTCATGAATTTTCTCCCATGCAGAAGCCTTCCCATGCCCTCCTTGTGCGTCATTTATTTGGATAAAGATTGGTTTGTTGGCCATTCAAATTCAAAGGATGTTTGAATTTGAATGGGCAACTAATCCATGCGCCACCCACTTTATTTGTGCACCATTTAATCTACACGAGAAAGAGTTTTTCATGTAAATTGACCACGCACAAAGAACCCACGCTTCCTCTCTTCTCTCACCCAGAGTGGATAAGGATGGGTTGGTTTGCATTTGAATTCAAATTCATTTGAATTCAAGTAGCAACCACCTATCTTTATCCTCTCACGCGGATAAGATGCATCTTGCACTGTTTTAAAAGAGAAGAAAAGGTGGGGCGTGCGTAGAATTTTTTTGAGAGAGAATAGTGGGCGTGACGAAGCCTTGTGCGTGAGTTGGAAGTTCAAAAACTTTCAAGAGAAAAGAAAAGAAAAGAAACAAAAGTGGGCGCAGGATTTTCAGTGAGTACCCTAGGGTTTCTGTCTGGGGTTCAGGAAGTGAGAAGGTTAGCTACGAGTATCGTGAGCCCACCAAACTTTAGGAGAGCTTCATCAACCTCTCAAGCACCTTTGCTGATGATTCAAAGTATCCAAAGAGTCGGCAGACATCGATCATAAGAGTTCGATCAGCATCGGCCGTCGAAAGGTTCTACGATGAACTAGCATTTGTGAGGAGCCGATCAGATCGAAACTTTGTGTGGATGATCCATAGAGGCCAGACATATTGTATGACTATAGTGCGATGATCAGATCCTTCGACGGTGATCAAATTACGACGATCGACTATCCGCTCGAAAGTAATGTGTTCTGAACACATAACAGTAAAATATTTACTTTAGAAGTTTAAATTTTAAATTTAAATGTATGCTATATATATCATATTTAGATCTTATGTAGGATTAATATATTTAATTAATTAATTAATTAATAATTTTTATCATAAAATTATAATTTTAAAAAAGTTTTAAAATTATCGTTTTACCCCTGCACTAAAATTTACTTCAATTGGTATCAGAGCAGGTTCTAAAATATAATATATATTTGTATGTATAGATTAAGTAGTAATCTAAAAGTTTAAACTTAAAATTTAAATTAAAATTTAAAATTAAAATTTAAATTTTAAAATTTAAAATTTAAAATTCAAAATTTAAAATTTAAAATTTAAAATTTGAAATTTATTTAAAATTTAAATTTAAAATTAAAATTTAAAATTCAAAATTTAAAATTCAAAATTTAAAATTTAAAATTTAAAATTTATTTAAATTTAAATTAAAATTTAAATTTAAAATTTAAATTTAAATTTAAAATTGATATATTTAGATATACTTGATCCAAGTAGCAAGTAGTCTAATTGGGTTGGTTGCCATGGTCATCCGTCATAGGAGAAAAGTAGGATTTAAAGGCCCTCTCCTTCCATTCGATGGGGTTCTCCTATGACGGTAGGGGTGCCGATGGATTATATCCCATGCAGACAAAGCAGGAAAAAACTTAATTGTAAAGGTTCAATTATAAAATTTATCATGAATGAATTAGATTAGATCTAAAGGAATATTCATGATTTATTTTGATTGAGTTATTTTCTATTAAGTAATTAGCAATAGGATTGCTTTTATGAAATGTGCTGATCCATTTGTAAATGAGTCAACACATTTGGTGAAAAAAAATAAAATCTTTCAAATTTAAAAATTATTTTCGAAATTCCAAACCCTGACCCATCAGTCTAAATACTTAATTAAAAGAATTAAGTGTTGTATAGTTGGTCTAGAATTATGAATTAAGACCTAAGATAATTGCATAAACTTGTGGATCAATGGGTTAGATGGATTAGGTCTATAATTGGTTAGACCTAAGGTTAGCTTAAAGAAATAGACTAAATTAGAATAATTGGTCAAATCTAATCAAAAGTTGAATTAGATTAGGTCAAGGACACTCTAGACTCAACTCCAATAGTTGTAGTTGAATGGGTCCATGTCTTTAACTAGACCAAGATGGACTTAATTCATGGTTACGCGGTGGAACCCTATTTACTAAGTTGATCAAATTAAAACTAATGAACCGGTTGGTGTCTAAGGTAAGTTTGGAGTCTGACCAGTGATTTTTAAGTGGGAGCTACTCGCATTGATTCGATCTCTGACGAGTTAATGGCTTATCCTCACCACTGATCTCACTTACCTGGCCAACCTGGTGAGTTAGATTTTGATTAGATCACTTGATGATTAGGGCTCACCCATGTCATTAGGTAAATCAGTGTGACTGATTTAGGTGCTCCTAATGCCGACTTTAATTAAATCTTTTTTAACCTGACTTGGTGAAGTCAGTGGGAGGATTGAAATTGCTGGTTAATTTCTTCTCTTCTATCCTTTAATAAAAATCTTCAAAAATTATTAGGTCCCTAAAATGATTAAGTTATAGTGATAACTAAGTCATAGCCTCCCATTAAGTGAGTGATAATGAGTCCATTAGTTTAATAATCATTGGAGGCCCCAAAGGCTTGGTGCTTATTGACTAATGGAATTATCATTCATAATATGATAATTTGTTGAGTCTTTCTGATGGTGGTCAAAGTCGGGCCTGATCATTTATTGATCCAATTCATCAAATCTAATCATGTTAATGTTGGATCTAACCAGATCTTTTCAGTGGAGCCAAAGCCTACTGATTAGGTTCTGGAAAAATTAATTACTAGAAGTTGTTTAGAGAACAACTGGTTATGAACCTACCCATAGATGCACATGGGTTGACCAACCAAAGTGGGCTCGTGTGTAGTCTGTGTGGATTTTAGTACCCACTAAGAAATTAAAGTAATTCCTCGAATTGGAGGTTGAAGCTACAGTTCGTAAAAATACTGGAAAAAACTTTAGACTAAAGTCCAAGTCTTTAGTATTAATAATTTATATACTAATAAAGGTCTGATTTTTTTTATGCAGCTATAGCTACTACCCTGTCGCTCCGGTCATTATTAGATAATGACAAGTTCATGGAACCTAATTTCGATAGCTGATATCAAAAATTAAAAATCATCCTTGAGCATAAGCAGATCCTTTATATAGTAACGGATCCGGCACCTGAGGAGCCAGCCCCGAATGCTAAAGGGATGGTCCGAGACACTTACCAGAAGTGGCTCAATGACCGCACCATCGTTTGATGCATAATACTGACGGCAATGAATGATGAGTTCAGCGTAGGTTCGAGAACGCCCAGCCGTAGGAGATGCTTCAAATGTTGAACGACTCCTTTGGTATGCCTGACAACGTTGAAAGGCAAAAAATTAGTTGTGCCATTTTCAATGCTCGGATGAGGGATGGGCCTCAGTCACCGATCATGTACTGTACATGATCGAAATGATTGAGCGCCTAAGTAAACTGGGCTTTCCCTTGCACGAGCAGCTGGTAAGGATGCGATCCTTAATTCTTTGTCCAATCCTTTCTCCCCTTCCTTATTTTCAGATGACAAAGCCTGCAGTGAACTACACGGCTTGTTGGGGTTGCTGCAGAACTTTGAGAAGGATCACCAGCTCCATAAGGAGTCGGTGAATGTTGTGGGAGGGTCTCTTCTGGTCGTCGACCCTTTAAGAAAGGGAAGAAGAACAAGAAGAAGAAGAAGAAGAAGGTGCAGTCGCATGCTGGGACGTCTGCACAGGGTCAGACCAAGAAGGCAAGTCCGATCAGAGCCAGGTGGAGTGCTTCTTTTGTAAGAAGTAGGGGCACTGGAAGAGGAACTGTCCTCTATACATTGCCTTTCTGGACCTGAACAGGCCGAAGAAGAAGCAAGGTAATTATATGATAACACCTTGCAACTTTTTCATTTGTGATACTACTGCCTGGGTATTGGATACCAGAAGCCCTTATCATATCTGTAATTCGATGCAGAGTCTGCAGGTCAGTAGGAGATTTGATGAAGGCGAGAGGTTCCTGAACGTTGGAGATGAAGCAAAGTTCCAGTTCTAGCTTTAGAAATCATGAACCTTGTAATCAATTCTCGTAAAGTAATTCTGAGTGAATGTCACTATTGTCCAAGTTTTTATTAAATATTATTTTGTAGGCCTTTTGGCCATGTACAGTTATGAATTTTAATAAAAAAAATATTTACAATATCATTTTGAATGTGTTACAATATTTATTGGATAACTAAATAATAAAATTTACTTACTATCACAGCCTGTTAATGTGGTTCAAACCTCCGGTAAACATCCTAGAATGGATAATATGTCAGAAGTCTACCTTTGGCACGTAGGCTAGGTCATATCAATAAGAACAGGATAAACAGGTTGGCTCAAGAAGAAATTCTTGAAATTGGTGATTGTGAATCCCTTCCAACCTGTGAGTCCTGTCTTCTTGAGAAGATGACCAAGTCACCTTTACTGGAAAAAGTGAGGAGCCAGTGAACTCTTGGATCTAGTACATTCTGATGTATGTGGACCATAAGCTCAAGTGCAAAGGTGATATTTCTACTTCATAACCTTCACAGAGACCTATCGAGGTATGGATATGTCTACTTAATGAAGCATAAGTTGGAGTCGTTTGAAATGTTCAAACTATTCGAAATGAGGTAGAAAAATAAACTGAAAAGTGTATTAAAACTCTTCGATCTGATCGAGGAGGTGAATACCTTTCCAATGAGTTTCTGACATATCTTGGGAAGAATGGGATTCTCTCTCAGTGACTCCTCTAGAAACCACAGCATAATGGTGTGTCTGAAAGGAGGAATCGAACCTTATTGGACATGGTTCGATCCATGATGGGGTTTGCTGGTCTGCCGATCTCCTCTAGGGATATGCACTCGAATCGGCTTGTTACCTTCTAAATAGGGTTCCGAATAAGTCTGTAACCAAAACGCATATGAGATATGGATAGGACGTAAGCCAGTACTCTCACACCTTAGGGTTTGGGGTGTCTGATTTATGTTAAACGTTTAATTACGGACAAGCTTGGACCTAGGTCTGACAAGTGTTATTTCATAGGGTATCCAAAAGAGACCAAAGGTTATTATTTCTACTTAGCTGATGAGCAAAGGTGTTTGTCAGCCTTAAGGACAATCTTTTTTGAAAAAGAAGTTCCTTGGTGAAGGACTGTTGCCTCTAAGGTCGAACTTGAGAAGTTCGGCAGGTGAAAAAATCGATACAAGTGCTGAACCTAAACAGGATTTGGTTAGATCAAATTCGGAGCCCATGTTCATGCACCCTTAAGGCGGTCTGGTAGAGTACCACGTCAACCAAACAGATACTATGGTTTCTTGGTCTGGAACAGTGATCCTGTCGAACTTGATGAAAACGATGAGGATCGATCACCTACATGGATGCAATGCAGAGACCTGACTCTGAGAAATGGCTAGAGCCATAAAATTGAAATGGAGTCTATGAAGGTCAACGATGTGTAGACATTGGTTGACCCACCTGAAGAAGTAAAATTCATAGGATGTAAGTGGGTCTTCAAGAGAAAGAGGGCACAGATGGAAAGGTGGAGACCTATAAAGCCGTCTGAGTTGCAAGGGATATCGTCATGTTATGGTATAGACTATGACGAGACTTTTCTCTGTGACAATGCTCAAATTTATTTGATTACTTGCGATAGCTGCCCATCTGGACTATGAAATCTGGCAGATGGATGTGAAAATAGCTTTCCTAAATGGAGAGCTGGACGAAGAGGTGTATATAATAAACCTGAAGGGTTCACATCCACAGATGAGTCTAAGGTGTGCAGGCTACAGAGGTCCATTTATGGACTTAAGCAGGCATCCGGAGTTGGAACATACATTTTGATAGGATGATCAAGACGTATGGCTTCGTTAAGAAAAAGAGCCCTTGCATTATAAGCGGCTAATGTCCAGTAGTGGTATTTCTTGTATTGTATGTGGATGACATTCTCTTAATCAGAATGATGTCCCTGCATTATAGGGAATAAAGATTTGGCTGTCGTCACAGTTCTCCATGAAGGATCTGGGAGAAGCTTCCTACATCCTAGGGATGAGGATCTATAGGGATAGATCTAAAATTGCTTGGCTTATCCAGTCCACGTACATTGATACTATGCTGAAGAGGTTCAGCATGGAGAATTTCAAGAAAGGCTATCTACCGATAGGCCATGGAATTTCTCTCTCGAAGAGGGATTGTCCGACAACACCTCAAGAGAGAGAGCATGGGTAGAATTTCATATGCTTCGATGGGATCTATCATGTACATGACATGTACACATCAGATGTGGCATACTCACTAGGGGTAGTGAGTAGATACCAATCTGATCCAGGAGAATCACTGGAAGGTTGTTAAAACCATCCTGAAGTATTTAAGAAATACTAAGGACCAGTGGCTTGTTTATGGTGAATCGAACTTGAGACTTATAGGGTTTACAGACTCTAGTTTTCAGTCTGATATGATGATAGCAAGAGTGCATAAAATTTGTTTTTTCCCTTAATGGTGGGAACTGTCTGCTGGAAGAGTTTTCAGCAGCACACAGTGGCTGATTCAGTTTGTGAGGCAGAGTATGTCTGCATCAGATGCTGCCAAAGAAGCGGTGTGGCTG